>NC_061122.1:179995564-180267035 GCF_002878395.1 Capsicum annuum | reverse complement strand
TATGAAAAATGAATACTAATTTATCTGACGAAATGGTAGATAAATTAGTATTCATTTTTCATATGATGCTTTTTCAAAATATTCCTTTCAATCATGCACATAACAAAATATGATCACTTTAGATTGCTATATACTAGATTATTCTTAAATAACATATTCTTCGGTCACTATTAGCATGGTAATCTGGATACTTTTTCCTTAAACAGCGCCTCTACTCTGGTTACTCCCCTATCACGGCTTTCTTGCCTCACCGTTTTCACCTTTCAGATGGCATAGTTCTTAGGGATTTTTCTCCTTTTCCACTTTGCTAATAAACTTCTTAACATGCTATTTTTTGAATAATTCTACTATAAAGCAACTAACATGAACTTATTTTATCATATTATGATTGTTAGGAATTTATGAATTTAGCTATTCATACTAGTAAATGAATATACCTGTTCTGATAGGTTTGATAATTCTAAACTTTGTTCCTCCATAGATTTTTTCATTTAAATATACCTGTTTTTTAAATAATCAAATTATTTGTTGTAGACAAGAGAGAGTTTTTTGCTTCAACTCATGAAGGCTTACTTTTCTTTCTGCCTTCGATGCCTTTTATTTATAATCTGAAACTTTACAAAAGTTTTTCTTCCTCATTTTACACGTTTCTAAAACTTTACAAAAAGTCTTCAAAAATTATCTACCTAACCTAATTTGCTATACTTTACAAAAGTCTTCCAAAAAGACAAAAACTAATTAAAGCCTAGACTAATAATAGTAAAAAACCTATACAATTCTAATAATTTACGTAAAGAAAATTGTGAAAGCTTGTAACATGTCGCTTTCGCAATTTAATAGATTGTCTTTTATCTCCATTATTGTTTCCGCTGATATCTTCTTCTTGTCGTATCTACTGCTTTTTTATCTTCTTTCCAGCTGGCATGCTTATCTTCTTGATTTTTTATTTTATTCTAGCCGAACTTGTAGGATAATATTATCTTCTCCATTACATCTCAAACATTAATGATTTGGATATTTGTGTCCAATTATCTTGCAATATTTTATCAATAATCCGTCTGAAATAAATCCTCTCTTAATTGCTCTTGCAGTAGATTGTTTTTCTGGGTTAAGTAATGTCATTATCAATTGTCTAACATCTTCCATATCTGCTTGTCGTAATTCTTTTGAATTTGAATAAATCATCTGATGGTCTCTTGAATAATAGCTCTATATTTGGTTTCCATTGGTATAATTGTTTGCTAGTTCTTGAATAATTGTAGTTAGTCCAATAAGTCGTATGTTTGCATAAAAATCAGGTATCTCAATTTTGGGTATCTCTGGCTGCTGCACAATATCTTCTGGTATAATCATGTCTCTGATTAATCCTATTTTTACAACTGCTGCACAATATCTTCTGGTATAATCATGTCTCTGATTAATCCTATTTTTACAACTTGTATAACTGGCTTTATCTCGTCATATAATATCTCTGCTGGTGTAGTATAACACTTAATATAAAATAGATTTCCTTTGATTACTCTTTTATAGGTGTTGAATATTTTTTGTAATTCTTCCATAGCTGATAGTTCTTCTCCATCTTGGGTGTATATGGTATTTAATAATCCATAATTAAAACAAGTTTTTATTAAGCTTGAGTTGGTTTTGGGTAGTGCAATTAGCTTGTTGTGACCTTGTAATCTTTGAGTTATATAGTTTGTGTTGGGTTCTTTGATATTTGTAGCTCCGGGGTTAAGATTTAGAAAAGTTTGTACTCGGTAGATATTTTCTATGTATTTTTGGGCTGTATAGTTATAAACTTTTTTATCTTGGTTCAGACTATCTCGATATGTGGTAATTTGTGGGGGTATGTTCAAGAGGTCTTTTTGTATTTTTGGTGTAAATTGTTTTTCAAATGTCTTATTTAAGTTCATATTCTGGTATCTTTGTCCAATAACTCCTTTGCTTGTACCTGCAATTGTAGATTGATAAACGTTATGGGTTTTACGGAGTGTCCCAGCGTCTTCTTCTAGCTCTAGAATTTTTATGTCTTACGATCCGCATAGCTCTGTACATTGCTGAGTTAGCTGATTTGTAGCTACAGACTTCAGTTTATCTTCATTAGTCTTTAGTTTTTCTATTTCATTACCCATACTGTCCACTTTCATTGAAAACGTAGTTAGGGTTTTGGATATCTTTTCTAAAGCATCATCTTCTATTATATTAGTTTGTGTAGCTTTGTCTTGATATGTAATCTACAATAACGTTTTTGTTAGTACTAATTACTTCAATTGTAAATGTAAAATCTAATATATTCAATACTAGTCTCCAAATCTCTTTGGTTGTAATTGAATTTTGTATTTTTTTTGTTAGCCACCAACGTACCTGTGTATTATCTGTTCGTAAAATAAACTTGTTATATACAATATATGGCTCAAATGCTAATAAACATTTATATAATGAACATAATTCTTTTCTATTCATTTCCCATTTTATTTCTGTTTCATTAAACGTTCCTGAATAATATCTACAATGATGTTCTATTTTTTCATTTCCATAACTATATTTAAGTACTCCTCCATAACTACATTCACTAGCATCTGCTTCTACTATATATATAAATTTTCTATTTTCGTCTGGGAATTGTAATTTTGGTAATTCTTTACAAAGTGTTTTTATTTTCTGGACTTATTTTTTTATCTTCTTCGTTATAATTATATTCTACATCCTTTTTTAATTTTTTCTGTAAAAGCTTTAGATTTTTTGCTAATTTTGGTATATATTTCCTTACTTGGTTTACTAATCCCAAAAATGATTGTAATTTCTTTTTTGTATCTAATTCTTCTTTCGAATTTATTATTTTTTGTACTATATGTTATTGCATTTTTACTCCACTTCTATCTGTTTTTTCTTCCTAAAAATTCTATCTGTTTTTTCATAATTTCAGCTTTCTTTTCACTTAGACTTATTCCCGATTTTTATATTATATCTGTAAATTGTTCTAATAATTTTAAATGTTCTTCTTTGGTTTTTGTAAATAATAGTATATCATCTATGTATACCATATAATTAGGCAATTTTTTAAAATAATTATCCATAAAATGTTGATATCTACCTGGTGCATTTTATATCCAAATGGTAGTACATTCCATTCATAAAATTCTTGTGGTACCGTAAATACGGTTAATTCCTTAGATTCTTCTTCTAACTTTAAAAGGTAAAATCCTGATTTACAATCAAATTTACTAAAGTAATTATATCCTTGTATTTGTCTTATTTTTAAAATCTTGTTTGGCATTGAATAATTATATGTTATAGTTTTTGCATTTAAATTTCTATAATCAATAACCATTCTACTTTTACCTCTTTTTTGTTCACTATGTTTATTTACTATAAATGCTGGACAATTGTGTTTACTATTACATTTTTCTATATATTGTTTTTCTAATAATTCATCTATATGCATTTTAAATTCTTTTAAATCGTCAAAATTATATGTTAATGGTTTTTGAGTTATTATGCTATTTTTATCTATTAATTCAATTTTTATAGTAGTTTTATGTTTTTTCCATCCTTTTAATGGATGTTCACTATATAATTGTTCTAATTTTTTCTTAATTATTTCTATTTTATTTATTAAAAATATAGTTATTTCCTTTTTATTTATTGAAAACACGACTAGTTCTATTGTATCTTCAGTATTTTTTATATTTTTTATTTTTTGTGTAATTTTTTCACTTCCTTCTATACAATCAGTTTTCTTTCTTATTTTTATTAGTAACTCTTTTTGCTCTTACTTTCTATTTACATGGTGTTGTAAATCACCAATCCGTTCTAGTTATTATATGTGGGTATAATTTATCTAAAAACAGCATTCCTAAAAGTATATCTTTTGATGTTAGCTCATAATTATAGATTTCTTCTATTATTAATAATTTATCCCATACTTGTGTTTTTACATTCTTAGCTTTATAAGTAATTAAACTTCCTTCGTTATTAAATCCTTTAACTATTATTGGTGTTTTTAATTTATCCCATTATTTTCTGGTAAACAATTATATCTACATAAAGTAGCTTCTGCTCCTGTATCTATCATAGACGTATAATATCTACTTTAATACCCTTCTACTACGATCTTCATTAATACATATATTTTCATATCATGTTAAAGCTCTTCTTAAGAATAATTTATCTCTGTTATATGTTATAGATAATTGTGTATGCTCTATATTATATGGTTTTACTTGTTCTAGCCATTTTATTCCTAATATTATGTCTGCTTTTTATATTTCTTCCTTTATTTCAAATTCTATTTTTATTTTTCTAACTCCTATTGTTATTTTTTTTCTGCTATGTTTTTAGTGTTTATTAAGCTTCTTGGTAGATCTGGACATATATTATTGTCAGATTTTATTTTCTCATTTTTTACTAGATATCTTGCTATATAATTTTCTTATTGTCCTGTATTTAAGAGTATTAAATATTCTTTTTCATTTATTGTTCCTGTTATGTAATATTGATTTAAATTAGTTGTTGAACTTGTTTCATAACTTGTTCTTTTTGATGAACTTGATGATTCTAGTTTTTCATAAGCTATTCTTTTTGTTATACTTATTCTATTATTTATTATTTCTAAATTTTCTTCTATATCTCTGTCTCTATAACTATAATTATTATTAGCAATCGTTTTTACAAATTGTTCGAAAGAACTTTCTATTTGTATTTTGTTAATTTTATTTTTCTCCGTTATTTTATGTTATGTTGTTAATACATATAAATTTTTACATCTTGCTGTAAATATTTTACTTCCTGGGGTTAGTTCTATTCCTGATATTTTCCAATATAATACTAATGATTTATCTATATTTTTATCTATTATTGCTACCGAATAATTCACACTTATTGTAAATTTAAATTTTTGGTATATTAAATTTTCTTTTGTGGCAGTTATTATACTTTTTTCTATAGGTTTTATAATTCTATCATCTGTTAGGTATAATTCTATTGATGTATCTATTCCTTCTCTAAAACATGCTTTTATCAATATCTCTGTTCCTCCAAGGTGTACATATTTTATTGAGTCTTTACTTTTTATATCGTTTATTTCTTTATTAATTTTTCTTTTTATTACTAGTGGTATACTAGCTCTTCCTTTTACATATCTACAGTCTATTACATGTTCTTTTTGGCTTACTACGTAGTATTCTTCTTTTCTTCTACTAAATATGTTTTTTATTGTTGATATTTTAAATATTTTTTCTACACTTAAATTTAATTCTTTTCCTTTTATTTCATCAAATATATGACTATCAAATATTTTTTTTTTATCTGTTCCTTCTTTATTTAAATATTCTTCCTTTGTTATTATTTTTATATCTTCTTCAGTAATTTGGTTCATTCTTATATCTTCTCCAGTCATTTGATTCATCTAATTCACTATCTATTTCATTATCTGTTTCATTTTTTGAAATTTCATATATACTATCGTCACTTTCTAATTCGTAATCTATATAATCTATCTGCATATATTCTGTATTTTCTATTTTTATTTATGATATTTGTTTATCTTTTGGGTTTTTAGGTTATTTACAATCTCTAGCTAAGTGTTCTAATTTTCCGCAATTATAACAAGTACATTCTTTTATAGATTTCTTTTTCTTATATGGACTTTTATGTTTATAATTTTTTACATAATATCTTTTTCTTGGTTTCTTATATTTATATTTTGATTTTTTGTATTTCTTATATTTCTTATGTCTTTTTCTTTTCTTATAATATCTTTCTTCGCATCCAAATTGAGGCACTATTTTATCTTTGCAACATGCTAAATTTCTTATTAATGTTTTTTTCATTTTTATTTCTTCTCTATATTTTTCACATAGGTTTCTATACCATTGTTGTAAACATTTTATTCTTGCTCTTAGAGTATCTGCTATTTTTGCTTCTTCCCAACTTTTTATTATTTTTGAACTAAATGGTTCAGGTAATTCACTAAAATATAATTTTCTTATTTCTTTACTTTCTTTTGTATTATATGTTGCTTTATAATAATATTCTTTAAATGCGCAAGTATATTCATCTAGGTAACACATATTACATATTCCTAATTTTAACATTAAATTCCTATTTATATCTTTCGCTTCATTTTGTTCTTCTTCTGTTGTTGTCATGCTGCTAAATTCGTCTTTTATAGCTATTTCATATTTTTTTAATAATTCTGTAGGTGTTAATTAGTTGTAGCTGTTGATGATGTTTCTTCTGTAGGTTTGTCAGTTCTTAATACTCTTTTACTATTTTCAGTTAGATTTGAAAACCATAATTTCACTGTTCCTATTAGTGTTCTTTCTTTATATTCTGGTGCATATGTTACATTTATATTATTATCTAATAATTGTTTTGTCATATATCCTATCCATAATTTTATTATTTTTTCTGTATCTATTACAATCTAAGTCTAAAAAGTTATAATTTTTATTAACTATTTGTTTGGGTGTCCATTTGTCATATTCATCCTTTAGATTATATCTTTTAAACTTATTCTTATATTATGTAGGTTTTCTTATTTCTAATGTTCTAGGTATTATGTTTTCATCTTTTTTTTTATCAAGAGTATTTATTTCTGTGTTTCTATTTTCTAAATTTTCTTCATTAATTACTTCTTATTTTTCATTGATTTCTAAATTTTTTGTATTTGTTAAGATTTCTGTATACGTTTCAGTATCTTCTGAATCATAATTATCTGTTTTTTCAACATCTATTGTATTTATTTCTAATTTTTCTTTAAATTGATTTATCTCAATTAATAATTTTTGTTCTTTATCTTTTTCTTCTTTTTCTTTCTATCTTTTTTCATACAAATCTTTTAGCATTTGTAGTTCTTTTTCCAATTCAGCAATCCTACTATTTTTAGTTTCTTCTATTTTTCGTATTTCTTCTGTAGTTTGTTGTTTTATTTTTTCTATTTCTTCATTTTCTTTTTCTATTCTTACCATAACTGTCAATTTATCTTCTAATTTTAATTCTTTTTCTAACATTAAATAGAAATGTTCACCTATTTTCTTATACCTTCTTCCTAGATTAGAAAATACTATTTTTATTTTTAATCTTTCATGATTTTCATATATTTTTCATCTATTATAAATTCTTCTTTGTTCATTTTTTATTTAATTGTTAATAGATCATGTTGGTATGTATATTCTAGACTATCTATTGTTGATTCTAAATTTGATATTTCTTTTTTTTGTGCATTTATTGAGTTCTTACTAACTCCGGCAATTATGTTATATTGTAGTCTTTCTATCCTTATTTTAATTCTTTACATTTTTTAAATATTATTTGCTTTAATTCTTTATATTTTGATAATTTTTGTATGCTATTCATTTAAATAATATTCTGGGGAATATCTAAATCTAGTTTTATCAGATAAGTCATGATTAATAAATTAATCAAATAAATTCAAATATATACTACTTTCGTAACTTTAAATAGCATAGGATCTGATACCAATTGTAGGGGGTGTGGATAACTTGTGTGGTTAAATAGATCCATTATAACCACTCTGCCCCAATACGATGCGTGGCATCCTCGTCAATCTCACCATTATCCTGAATTATAGACCCCTGATACTTGAAACTCTCCCTCTTCTGAATGGCCTGAGAGTCCAGCATCGCAACCTCTCCATCCTCTTGTGACATATCACTGAACTTACACTCTAAATACTCCGTCTTGGTTCTACTTAATCAAAAACCTTTAGATTCAAGCGTCTGTCTCCAAATCTCCAACTTATCATTAACTCCACCCTGAGTCTCGTCAATAAGAACCACATCATCTGCAAATAACATACACCAAGGCACCTCCCCCTTGAATATGTCGCATCAAAACATCCACCACCAAGTCAAATAAAAACAGGCTAAGAGTCGATCCCTGGTGCAACCCTATCAAAACTGGGAAGTTCTTTGAATCTTCACCCACCGTCCTCACACGAGTCTTCGCACCATCATACATATCTTGAATCTACCTAGTGTACGCCACGGGCACCCCTTTAGCCTCCAGGCACCTTCACAGAATCTCCCTGGGAACTCTGTCATACGCCTTCTCCAGAGTAAATATATTTTGATGAATATGATTGATGGATATAAATATATTTTATATATTCTTAAATTTGTTGATGGAATTCTTAATTACTTTCACTTGAATTAATTATTTTATTGAATTTGGTCTTTTTAAAAAAAATTTAAAAAATTTAAGGATGAATTATTTCTGAATAGATTAATGCTAATTTTTTGCCTTTTTTTTATTGATGATATTGATTTTCCTTGAATATTATTGTATCGTAAATATGGATCGTTACGTTATGTTTGATATGCGACTTTATTGATCACTTTTTAATAATTTATTAAAATCATAATAGCCATTATATGACATATACAGAAAATTAGAATGACTAGAAAAAATATTAAATTTCTCACTTTTAAATAACATAATGTACTAGGCCTTATATTTCTATAATATAGTTCATTCAAAACAAAGTTGATATATTTTTACCATAGATTGCTATTTAGTAGTTTTTACTTTACGTTAGTAAATTTTGGTTAAAAGAAGAAAAAAAGATTAGAATATCTGTAACAATTAAAAATAATGTTGTACCATAGAAAACAAATTAATAATTTTTTTCTTGGTGGTTGGTTGTAGATATAAGAGGTGTTTGTGTAAAAATTAAAAAATTAGAGTTATATGTAATAATAATGAAAATTAAAAATGGGAGTGGAAAATTGTGCAAACAACAAAAAGTTGTTTTCACTTTTTGGAATCCAACTCCAAAATAACTTTTCAAATTTTCATGGTCAAACACCACAATTTCCGAAAATTGAAAAAAGTGAAAAATTTCTGAGAAAAAGGAAAATTTTTTTATGACCAAACGGGCCCTTAAACATTACTGTAATAATCAATGGAGAATCTACCATTCGAGGGCTTAAGCTAGACTAGTTTCAATGTGAACTGGATGTTACACCATGAATTGCCGTGGTGGTTGTTCGAAGTTTTCTCAAAACTTGCAAACATTTTTTTCCCTAAAAGTTAGCTTTCATTAAACTACAAGTAAAAAAACAGATGTTATGATGTTATTGCAACATTTGCAATTTAACCAAGGAAAACAACTAATCAAAAGCAGCATGTAGAAGGGATATGGAAAATATAGGTAAGCAACCGTTTGGATAGTGGCCTACACATGATTTTTCATAAGCTACATCGACATTGAAAGAATAGAACAAATTAAACAAATTAAAGGAAATAGTGAACAATTTTTAACATTGGAATTATAAATTTAACTTGACTAAATAATTTAGTAAAATCACTGCAAAAGCGCAACTTGGATGATTGGTTTTGTTTGATTAGGGGCAGCATACGGGGCTTCAAATCTAGCTAAGAGTTCCTTTTTTTTTTTTTTAAGAAATTAAATGCTTAAAATTTTGAAAAAAAAAAATCAAACAAAATCCGTTGGGAGGAAGTTCAAACTTGGGTTCATGCGAAAAAAGGCAGGAGCCTAATCAGCCTACTATGAAGCACTTTGTGTTAAATAGTGTCATTTTATATTATATTTACATGTATTCTGGGTTTTTAATTTTTTTATGTATAACAATATGGACTAAATTCTCATCGAAGCGGTGTCGGGTGACACCACTTTCCATAAGGTACGTTCGCCTATGCATTTCAATAATTCAATTGATTTATTTTAGGTAATTTTAAGTTAAAATAATTTTTAAATATTTTAATTGTTCTTTTTTTAAAAAAATACTTCCAATTTAAAATATCAAAAATAAACTAAAAACTATAAGAGATCGTTTGGCAGAGTGTATTGAAAAGCTAATACATGCATTAGTTTAATGTGTACTCCTAGTACCTTGTTTGTTATATTTTTTCACCCTATGTATAACCAATGCTTACATTTTAGTTATACATGTTAGGAAAAAATTACTACAATATTGATATTGTATAGGAATTAGTAATTGTAAGAGAGTTGTCACAAACACTGTGTCGTGGCAAACCACTGCCTTGAAAGAGATTTCGGCCCGACTCCGGTGCAAATCTTTCTAGGCTCGCTCCCCAAGGTTCCACAGCTACTTCCAAACACGTGCAGCCGTGGCTAGAAGTTTGGAGGTTGCCCAAACCAATTGCCTAAAATAATTCAAGAAGAGGAAAGGAGGAAGACTCTTTTTTTTTTTTATTGTATATATTCTTCTCTTTAGGTGTTCCTTATATAGCATATTGGAATCGACAGGACGAATGAACTTGAGAGATATTGATGGTGAGCATTAAAGACATTAAAGAGTCATTACTGTGATTTTATTGAATTTACATTCTGCGGAAGTATGTTCATTTTCATTATAACATAGGACTGTATGTTCAACTCCTCCTAAACGTATGTTTTCTTTTTTATTCTTTGTATTACATAAAATGCTTTAAGAAGTATTAACTCCACAATCTCCCACTAATGCAAAGATAAATAATATGAACAAATTTTGGGCAAAAGGTAGGAACATGTACTTAAGTGTCAGTATCTTTCGATTTGAATTGACACGTAGTGATATAAGACAACAACAAATATCCAAAAAGTGAAGTACTCTTGAACTAGATGGACATAAGTTGAGACCTCTACAACAAATACCACATTCTTGATTTTAAGCAACCTTCGCGATACTATAAAGTGCTTTTATGGTCATGCACACAAACCTTGGGTCTTATGAGTGCTCTAGAAAGACGACCTAAGTCTTTTATAAAAAGGTGACCAACCTTTTACGCTCACATAGGTGATCCATCAAGTATATCTCATAGATCACCTTAAGGCTATGGATCATTAAACGCAAAAATAAGATCAACCTTATAATACATCGCCTCATGTCATATGGATAGAATATGTAGTGTTTATTGAAGGCCTATATGGCTTCGTTTGACTGCAAATGGGTATCCACCATATTACCTCAATCCATAGGCTATAGCTCCACCCCCCTCTACGATTCAAGGACCATTTTTCTTGTCAAACCCTTGATCATAGGATCTGCTAGATTTCTTTTGGATCTCACATATTCCAAGAAAATAACACCATGTTTCAATAATTATTTAATCGTACCATGTCTGATACGAATATATCTTTTTTTATTGTATACACTATTTTTAGCAATCTCAATTGCCACCCGTGAGTCACAATGTAAAGAGACTGGTGGCACCTGTCTTCTCCAGAAAGGCACATCTGCCAAAAGGTTTCTCAGCAACTCAGTTTCTTGCCTTGCCAACTCAAGAGCAATGAATTCAAATTCCATGGTAGAACGTGCTATACAAGTCTGCTTTGAAAACTTTCATAAAATAGCACCTGCACCTAAAGTAAACACATAGCCACTAGTAGAGCTAACTTCATCATTGTCAGTCACTCAGTTTGCATAAAAAAAGCCTTCTAAAACAATAGAAAATTTATTAAAATGCAAACACCAATCTATAGTTCCTATCAGATACCTTAACAAGCGATGAAGAGCATTCCAGTGTTCACTATTGGAATTGTGAGTATATTTACTCAATCTACTAACAACATAAGCTATATCAGGCCGAGTATAGTTCATAAGAAATATCACACTCCTAATTATTCTGGCATATTCTGTTTGAGAATCACTGAAATCTTTATTTTTTTTCAAGTGTATGCTAGGATTATAAGGAGTTCTCACTGAAACTACATCAAAACAATCAAACCTTTTCAACATCTTTTCAATATAATGAGACTGACACAAAGAGAATCCATTAACAATTCTTTTAATTTTTATCCCTAAAATCACATCAATTTCTCCAAGTTCTTTCATTTTAAATTTAGAATATGAAAATTTCTTAGTCTCATTAACAACATTCACATTAGGGCCAAAGATTAACATGTCATCCACATATAAACATATAATCACACAATCTGATCCTATCATTTTATAATAAACGCAAGTAACAGATAAATTAACAATAAATCCATTATCTATTAATGTGGAATTAAATTTTTCATACCACTGCTTAGGTGCCTGCTTAAGTCCATATAGGGACTTTCTCATTTTGCATACTTTATTCTTTTGTCCTGGGACCATAAAACCCTCAGGTTGAGTCATATAGATCTCTTTGTCTAAATCATCATTTAAAAATATAATTTTGACATTCATTTGGTGTACCACTAAACTATGAATAGCGACTAGAGCAATAAGACCTAATGGTTGCTATTTTAGTCACAGGAGAATAAGTATCAAAATAATCAACACCTTTCTTTTGGTTAAAACCCCTAATAAGAAGTCTAACCTTATACTTATCAATTGTACCATCAGGCCTCAATTTCTTTTTAAATATCCACTTGCTACTTATGGGTTTACAACCTATATACAAGTCATACAAGTCCGAATTGTGATTATAGACTATATAGTCTAATTCATTTTTAATAGCCTCTTTCGAAAATATTGCATCTATTGAACTCATTGCTTCATCATAAGTTTTAGGGTCTTCTTCTATTAAGTAGATAGATAATAATTCATCATTTAAAGTATCAATATCAAAATCCTCAATTAAGAAGATGGTGATAAAATCAGGACCAAAACTAGTCTCAGTTCTACGTCTTTTACTCCTTTTAAGTTCATTTTCATGCTCATTAGCAATAACATCACTAGGCACGTCATTTTACAAAGGAAAAACATGCTAAAAATTTTTGCATCTTTAGATTCACAAATAAAATGATCATTTAATAACATAAATCTATATGCAACACTATTTTGAGCGAGACCAATAAAGATAGTGCCAAAAGTCTTAGAGCCTTCATTTACCCGTCTAAAATCAGGTAGACTAACCTTAGCCAAACACTCCCATACTTTCAAAAATTTCAAGTTAGGGGCAAACTCTTTCCATAAATCATATGAGGTCTTGTTTAACTTCTTATGAGTCCTATTAAGAATATAACATACAGACAAGGCAACTTCCCCCCACATATAGTCAGGTAGACCTAAGCTTAAAAGCACAGAATTCATCACTTCCTTAAGAGTTCTATTTTTTCTTCGGCTACATCATTTTGTGGGGAGTATAAGGAGCACTAAAATCATAGATAATGTCATTTTTTTTACAAAAATCTTCTAGAGTTTTAGTAGTATATTCACTGCCCCTATCAGATCTATATTCACCAGTAATGCTAGATCCTTGGTCTACAATCGACAAACCTGCCTATCCAAGATCTCAATCGGGACTTCTTTATAAGATAAAGAATCAATGATACCCAGTCCTTCCAAAGAAACGACCAAAGTAGGAACAACATGAAAGACCGGATGAACTAAGCTCAAGGTAGAAGACAACTCCAGCTCATAACCAAGGACCCACATATCGAGTACTGAGCTTTCCCTTCTTGCCAAATCACACTACTCCCTTCATGGGATAAACCTTAAGAAAAACCTTATCCCCAACCTCAAACTCCAAGTCTCTATGCTAACATCTGCATAGGACTTTTGGCGACTTTGGACAGCCTTAAGCCTATCCCGAATCACCTTCACCTTCTCCATAGCTTGGTAAACCAAGTAGGGACCTTACCAAGATCAAACTAACCAATAGGAGATCTACACCTCCTACAATACTGTAATACCCCATATTTTCCTAGCTTAAATTAACTCTCAGTACATGGATTACCCTATAAAAAAATTACAAAATACTCAGTATTTTTTAGTTTAGAGCCTTTCAATGCGTAGAAAATTCAGTTAGCTTTTCAACGATATAAAATTTACGCAAATCCAATACTCGAGCGAAGAGTTCAAACCATTTTTGTAAAGCAGTCTGCCAACTGAAACTTCAGTGCATCGCGGAGCATGACCAAATGACAATTGTCAAATTCGGTGTTACATCGCGATATTGGTGCGTCGTGCCAAGCACTCAATTAACAATTGTCTATTTTCCAGTGAAGCTACGTGTAGCTATATTACCGTATCACGAAGAACTTCTAGGTCGTAACTAGTGTGGCAACGCGATACCACCGGGTCGCGCCACTGTGCATTTTTCCAGTTATCAATTTCCAGAGACACGACGCAATAGAACCACGTTGCGCCAGTATGCCAAATCGGAAATTTTTAGTTAATTCTGAGTTTTAAATCCAAGGGGCATTAAAGTACTTTTCCCTCACCCCAGTCAGCCTAAACACGTAATTAAGCCCTAAAAGAGCACAAGTTGCTCATTATTTCACTATTTTCTCAAGAATCATAACATTCTCTCTCAAGATACAAACCCTAGCTCTAAGAAATCAAGGTCAACCTCGAGAATTTCTCCAAGAACTTCAAGAATTAACAACCCAAGGTATGTTAGGTGTTCATCTATGGGTACCTTTCACCCATAGAGTCCAAGAATCTTTTTTTTTTTAAATTTCAAGATTAAGAAATTGTGAATTCCCTTGTTTGAAATTAATTGTATGCATGTCTATGATGTTAATTGGGTTTCCAATCCATGATTATTATAAGATTTATAAAATTAGAATAGTATTTATAGGGGATTTTATGAATTGCATGCTAAATCCATGAAATTGCATGTTTGGGCATTGTAGTTGTAATATTTATATGTTATCCATGATTATGTGCATTAAATTGTACTCCCCAAGTGTTTGATAGAATATCCATGTGAATTAAATGATGAAATCATGACATGCTAGTATATGTACAAGCTTATGCCCTACAAGTGTTTGATAAAATGTCTGTATGAATGAATTATGGACAAGTGTACATTGTTATGTCTTTCAAGATCATGTTATGCTTTTCTTTCCATGCTATCGAGTCCTGGGGGTATTTAATACCCAACAATTTAGATGTGTACCTAAATCCAGTGTCAGTTACAAAATAGTATCAGTCATGTCACGATCAGTCAAATTTAGTCAGTTACAGAACACAGTAGAACTTAGTCAATTAAAGAACTCAAGAAAACTTAGTAAACTCAGCATCAGTCTAGTCCAGTTTAGTATAATCAATTCAGTGTCTATTCAGTTGGGAGTAGGATTCAGCACCGAGTGAACCCAAGGATAGGGACTCACCTGCCAGTATAGGGTGTGATCCTTAGAAGCAATCCTTATGTTCTAGAAATACATAGCCAGTGTAGGTTGAGACATCAACCTGCCAGTTGAGGGTTGATGAGGTGATTTACCTGCCAGTAGAGGATACCACCATTCTCGTTTAGGGCACCTGCCAGTAGAGGGTGACTCTTCAGTGTCTTTACCCATGGCACAATACTGACACTCTTCCAACTGGGGTCACAGGTTGGACCCTAACTCAGTTATCTTATTTGGGGCATGTCGGTTAGATGATTACCTCCCATAGTTTTATTCTCAGTCTTCAGAATAGAGCTCAATTCAGTTTTATAGAATCAGGACTGTCAGATACAGTCAACCAGTATTAGTAACTTAGTTATCAGTAACTTCAGATATCAGTTACTCAATATCAAAACTCAGGACTTAGCTTTAGACAAGCTCAGTTATAATATTTATTTATATGCACAGTAGTGCATACTCAGTAATTACTGTAGTATTAGTTATCTATGTACTCTCATGTTTAGTTACTCTATATCATTCAGTCAGTTAATGTTCATGTATATGAACCCTTGCATTCAGCCTTACCTCATCTAGCATACCAATATATTACATGTACTGATGCATACTCTTTCTTTGCATTATGATGTCTTATATCATAGGTTCGGATGCTCAGGTTCCAGACCACGCATAGATAGATTCAGATTCAGCCTGCAGTGTCAGAGTTAGTAGTGAGTTCTCATCTATTGAGGATATTCTATTATTTTAGTTATTTAGTAGATGCAGTAATTTCAGTAAAGGGTGTTAGTTGAGGGCTTATCCTATCAACTCCACATTTAGATGGTTCAGTTTAGAGGTTTTTTAGACTAGACTTTCAGACAGTATTCAGTTTTACAGATTAGTAGTTCAGTAGTATATTTTATCACTATTTTATATGTTTTGAACCTTATGGCATTTTAGCCTACTTTCTATATTTATTACAGTATTATTATTCAGTGCTCACAGTAGATATCAGTCATGGGTTAACTTGTGGTCCTTCGAGCTCGTAAGCACTGTGTAGCGTTCGGGGTACACTCAGGGAGTTACAAACTTGGTATCAGAGCCTAAGGTTCAACAGAGTCCTAGGGAGTCTAAAAGTTGCATCAAGTAGAGTCTTATGCATGGGTGTGTAGCGCCCCACACTTATGGATAAGAGGCTATGAGATATTTTAGAAAAATTTTCCATTCTTTTAATATTCATGTCGTGCGAGCGAACATGATCTCAAGCTAAACTCTCAGTCTAATCCATTTTTTTCTTTCATTTACAGAATATGTCTCCTATAAAGACCAATGAAAGGAGAATCGAAAATCAATCAGCACCTCAACCCGTTCAGGCAGATCCCCTGGACGAGCATGTCTCTCATGCAAAATTTAGAGTTGCGTTCACTACTTTAGCCAATTCCATAGTAGCTCAGAATGAATGGCCAACTGCTGTTCAGGCCAAACCAGTGGCCAATACTACTGCATCCAGGATTTGGGACTTCACCCGAATGAATCCTCTTCTATTCTCAGGATCTAAGTCAGAAGAAGATCCACAGGAGTTCCTCAATTAGGTTCAGAAAGTCATAGATATTATGGGAGTAACTTCCAGTGAAATTGTTGAGTTAGCTACCTATCAGCTAAAAAATGTAGCTCATACATAGTTTAAGAAGTCGAAGGTAGACAGGGGCACAAATGCAGATCCCATAGAGTAGGAAGAGTTTGTTACTGCTTTCCTAGAGAGATTTTTTCCTTTAGAGCTGAGATAAGCCAAGGTGTTAGAGTTTATCAATCTTAGGCAGGGCAATATGAGTGTGAAAGAGTATTCCCTTAAGTTTAACTAGTTATCCAGGTACACTCCCCTTGTAGTAGCAGACAGTAGGTCCAAAATAAGCAAGTTCTTTTCTAAGGTGTCAGAAAATGTGGTTAAAAAATGCAGAACTGCGATGTTGATTAAGGAGATAGACATATCTAGGCTATTGGTCTATGCTCAGTAGATAGAAGAGGCGAAAAATAGAGAAAGAGAGAGGTAGAATAAGAGAGCTAGAACTGGTAGCTTTAATTTCACTCAGCCTAAGTCAAAGGGCAGTAACCATTCCCAGTTTCGCCTGAAATCTTTAGTTCCAGCTTCGTCCTCAGCCAGTACTCCAGTACCTAAGTTCAGAAATGGTAGCAAAGATAGGGCGCCAGGATCTAAATCTCAAGGTAGTGTCAACAGTGCTTGAACAAATCCTCTTTGTCAGACATATAGCAGAAACCATCAGGGTGTCTGCAGAGCTGGCAGTGATGTTTGTTTCGGGTGTGGAAATCTAGGCCACAGAGTTAGAGATTGTCCTCAGTTAGGTCCTCAGGGTCAGTATAATTGTCCTTCAGCTTAGTCAGGTCACCCAAATTAGCAGGGTGCCGCTTTCAGTGCCACCAGTGGGAAACACCCAAACAAGCTTTATGCACTTTAGTCCAGACAAGATCAGGAAAATTATTCTGATGTGGTCATTGGTACGTTACATATCTTCTATTTACATGTCTATGCCTTTCTAGGTCTAGGAGATTCTTTATCTTTCGTAACTCCTTATATAGTCGTTAAATTCAAAGTTAGTCTAGAAATCCTAGCAGAGCCTTTCTCAGTTTCTACCTCAGTGGGTAAATCTATCATAGCCCGATGGGTATACAGGATCTGTCCGGTTATGATATCTCACAAATTTACTTAAGCAGACCTAGTAGAATTAGATATGGTGAATTTTGAAGTCATTCTCAGCATAGATTGGCTCCATTCATTATATGCCTCATTTGATTATAGAAATAGAATTGTTTATTTTTAGTTTCCAAATGAACCAATCCTTGAATAGAGAGGTAGTACTACAACTCTTAAGGGTCAGTTGATTTCATACCTTAGAGCACAAAATATTATATCCAAGGGATGTGTCTATCATCTTGTGAGAGTCAAAGACTTTAACTCAGAAACTCCAACTCTTGAGTTAGTTCCAGTAGTAAATGAATTCTATGATGTGTTTCCTGAATATCTTCCTGGAGTTTCTCCCATTAGATAAATAGTCTTCGGAATAAACCTTCTTCCAGATACTCAGCCCATATCTATTATACTATACAAAATGGCACTAGTAGAAATCAGGGAGTTAAAATAACAATTGAAGGATCTCCTAGATAAGGGATTCATTAGACATAACATTTCCCCGTGGGCGCACCAATCTTATTCATGCGTAAGAAAGACAGTTCTCTTAGAATATGTATAAACTACCGTCAGTTGAAAAAAGTCACAGTCAATTATAAATATCCACTTCCTAGAATCGATGACTTACTTTACCAACTTCAGGGTGCTAGTTACTTTTTTAAGATAGATCTCAGATCAGGCTATCATCAGCTCAGAGTAAGAGAATATGACATTACAAAAACATCTTTCAGAACTGGGTATGGTTACTTTGAATTTCTAGTCATATCCTTTGGTCTTACTAATGCCCCAATAGCTTTCATGGACATAATGAATCGCGTGTTCAAGCAGTACTTGGACATGTTTGTTATAGTTTTCATCAATGGCATTCTTGTTTATTCCCGTAGTAAGAATAATCATGTAGATTACCATTTGTTTTTTGAAGGGTTTTCATCTATTATGTCCCACATGTACAAATTGACTCAGAACAAAGTCCAGTTTCAGTGGTCAGATTCTTATGAGAAGAGTTTTCAAAAGTTGAAGACTCGACTCACCTCAGCCCCAGTCTTGGCTATACCAGATGGTTCAGATAGGTTTTTTGTGTACTGTGATACATCCAGAGTAGGTTTAGGTTGTGTCCTAATGAAAAGAGGTAAGGTCATAGCCTATTCCTCCAGATAACTTAAGCCCCATAAGAAGAATTACCCGACTCATGATCTTAAGTTAGAAGCTATAGTATTTGCCTTAAAGAATTAGAGGCATAACTTGTATGGGGTGCATGTTGATGTTTTCACAGATCACAAAAGCCTTCAGTATATGTTCTATCAAAAAGATTTGAATTTGCATCAGATACGGTGGTTAGAGTTGTTATAAGATTATGATATGAGTATTTTATATTACCCGAGAAAGGCCAATGTAGTGGCTGATGCTATCAGTAGATTGTCTATGGGTAGTGTTGCTCATGTTGAGAATGATAAGAAGAAGTTAGTTCAGGAAGTTCATCAACTTTCCCGACTAGGTATTCGCTTAGTCGATTCAGTAAAGGGTAGTGTGTGGGTGCAGAATAGTTCAGAATCATCTCTAGTTTTCGAAGTGAAGGAAAAGCAGGATAGAGATCCCAGTCTTGTTAAGTTAAAAGAGTTAGTCGGAGATTAGAAAGTAAAGGTTTTCTCCCAAGAGGGAGATGGTGTGTTGCGTTGCCAAAGTGGTTTATGTGTGCCAGGTTTAGATGACTTGAGGCAATGAATTCTTGCAGAAGTGCATGGTACGCGATACTTTATTAATCCAGGGGACACTAAGATGTACCATAATTTACGGGAGATCTATTGGTGGAGTGGGATGAAGAGAGATATTTCAGAGTTTGTACCTAAGTGCTCTACCTGTCAGCAGGTTAAGATTGAGCACCAGAAGCCTAGTGGGTCCATGCAGGAGTTTAGTATTCCCACATGGAAATAGGAAGAAGTAAACATGGACTTTATGATGCGTTTACCTCGTACTTGTCATCAGCATGATTTCGTTTGGATTATCGTAGATAGGATGACCAAATCAGCTCATTTCTTGGTAGTTCATACTTCTTATTCAGCCGAGGAGACTATACCAAACTCTATATCAGAGAGTTGGTCAAGTTACATGGAGTCCCAGTATCCATCATCTTAGATAGAGGTACCCAGTTTACCGCTCATTTTTGGAAAGCATTCCAAAAGAGTCTTGGTGCCCGAGTTCACCTTAGTACAACCTTCCACCCTTAGACAGATGATCAAGCAGAATGGACCATTCAGACTCAACAAGATATGCTATGAGCCTGTATTGTCGATTTTAAGGGTAGTTGTGATGACCACTTGCCTTTGATCGAATTTACATACAATAACATCTATCACTCCAGTATTCAGATGGATCCATTTGAGTCTCTCTATGGTAGAAGATATAGATCTCCAATTGGTTGGTTCGAGGTAAGTGAGGTCGCAGTAGTAGGGCCTAACTTAGTGTTTGATGCCTTAGAAAAGGTTCAGCTGATCGGAGAAAGGCTTAGGGCTACCCAGAGCTGATAGAAATCGTATGCAGATGTGAGGAAAATGGATCTCGAGTTTGAGATCGATGATTTTGTGTTCTTGAAAATCTCTCCCTTAAAGGGAGTAAAGAGGCTCGGCAAGAAGGGAAAGCTCAGTCCTCGATATGTCGGTCCTTATAGAATTCTCAGTCATTTTAAAAAGGTAGCTTATGAGCTTGATTTACCTTCAGATCTAGCTTCAGTACACCCAGTATATCATGTTTCATTGCTAAAGA
This sequence comes from Capsicum annuum, assembly GCF_002878395.1. Lineage (NCBI taxonomy): Eukaryota > Viridiplantae > Streptophyta > Magnoliopsida > Solanales > Solanaceae > Capsicum > Capsicum annuum. Next base: position 180,246,543 of record NC_061122.1, on the reverse strand, counting down.
AATGCATTGGTGACCCAGCAATCATAGTTCCCTTAGATGGCATAGATAATCAGAATAATCTTTTTTTCGAAGAGGTTCCAGTCTAGATCCTCGATTGTCAGATTCGCAGACTTAGAAACAAAGAAGTTCCCTTGGTTAGAGTTCTTTTGCGAAATTAGTCTATTGAGGGAGCTACTTGGGAAACAGAAGTAGATATGTGGACCAAGTATCCTTACCTCTTCTCCGCAAACTATGATTCAGCTCAAGATAACAATCTTCCTTGGATTTACTCAGTTCCATGTTCAGTTATAGCTATAATCTTGATATCAGTTATCGTTGCGTATTCAGTCATGCATTCATGAATCAGTTCAGTCATGCACTCATGCATCAAATATGCATGTTCAGTATGAAAATTTAGCTTAACAGTAACTTCAGCCATGTATTCTATGCATCAGATATGAATGTTTAGTATGAGAACACAGCTTGTTAGTAGTTCAGTCATGTAGCCATGTTTCAGTATGCATGTTCAGTGTGTAAACTTAGTCTATCAGTGTTTTTCAGCTTAGTCAGTCTCATTCGAGGACAAATTTTCCCAAGGGGGAGATATTACAATACCTCGTATTTCCCTAGCTTAAATTAACCCTAAGTACATGGGTTACCCTATATAAAATTTTTGAAATACTAGGTATTTTTCAGTTTAGAGCCTACGAATGCGTAGAAATTCAGTTAGCTTTCCAACGATATAAAATTCACCCAAATTTGATACCCTGGCAAAGAGTTAGAGCCATTTTTGTAAAGTAGTGTGCCAACTGGCACTTCAGCGCATTGAGGAGCATGACCAAATGGCAATTATCAAATCCAGTATTCTATCGCTATATTAGCGCGTTATGCCAAACCCTCAATTCACAATTGTCCATTTTCCAGTAAAGCTACGTGATGTCACCGCATTGCGGAGAATTTCCAGGTTGCAACCAGTGTGGCAACGCGATACCACCGCATTGCGCCACCATGAATTTTACCAATTGTCAATTTCTAAAGACACAGCATAATAGCACCGCGCCGCATTGCGCCAGCATGCCAAATTAGGATTTTTTAGTTAATTTCGAGTTTTAAATCCAAGAGGCTTGTAAGTACATTTTCCTCATCCCAGTCAGCCTAAACACATAATTAATCCATAAAAGAGCACAAGTTGCTCATTATTTCACTATTTTCTCACGAATCAAAATATTCTCCCTCAAGATACAAACCCTAACTCCAAGAAATCAAGGTCAATTTCTAGAATTTCTCCAAAAACTTCAAGAATTAACAACCCAAGGTATGTTAGGTGTTCATCTATGGGGTACCATTCACCCATAGATTCCAAAAATTTCTTTTTTAAAATTTCAAGCTTAAGGAATTGTGAATTTTCCCATGTTTGAAATTGATTGTATGCATGTCTATGATGTTAATTGGGTTTCCAATCCATGATTATTATAAGATTCATGAAATTAGAATAGTATTTATGGGGGATTTTATGAATTGCATGCTAAATCCATGAAATTTCATGTTTGGGCATTGTAGTTGCAATATTTATATGTTATCCATGATTATGTGCATTAAGTTTTACTCACCAAGTGTTTGATAGAATATCCATGTGAATTAAATTATGAAATCATAACCTGGGAGTATACGTACAAGCTTATGCCCTACAAGTGTTTGATAAAATGTCCGTATGAATGAATTATGGACAAGTGTACATTGTTATGTCTTTCAAGATCATGTTATGTTTTTATTTCCATGCTATCAAGTCCGGGGGGTATTTAATAGCCAATAATTTAGATGTGTACCTAAATCCAGTGTCAGTTACAAAATAGTATCAGTCATGTCATGATCAGTCAAATTTAGTCAGTTACAGAACAAGTAGAACTTAGTCAATTAAAGAACTCAAGAAAACTTAGTAAACTCAGTATCAGTCCAGTCTAGTTCAGTATAATCAATTCAGTGTCTATTCAGTTGGGAGTAGGATTCAGCACCGAGTGAACCTAAGAATGGGGACTCACTTGCCAGTATAGGGTTTGATCCTTAAAAGCAATCTTTGCGTTCCAGAACTACATAGCCAGCATAGGTTGAGACATCAACCTGCCAATTGATGGCTGATGAGGTGATTTACCAGCCAGTAGAGGGTACTACCTTTCTAATTTAGGGCACCTACTAGTAGAGGGTGACTCTTCAGTGTCTTTACCCGTGGCACAGTACTGACACCCTTCCAATTGGGATCACAGGTTGGACCCCAACTCAGTTATCTTATTTGGGGCATGTCGGTTAGATGATTAGGGATGACCCAGTTTATACCTACTCCGTAGGTGTCGGGGAGGGGGGGGACCACTCTGGGCCTGACCTACGCGCCCTCACCCCAGCTTCGTTGGAGGGGCATTTCGAACCCCCGACCCTGGCACACCACGGTAAGCAAGCTTACCGCTGAGCCAAGGCCATCCCTCTAACTTAGATGATTACCTCCCATAATTTCAGTCTTAGTCTTCAGAATAGAACTCAGTTTAGTTCTACAGAATTAAGACTGTCAGATACAGTCAACCAGTATCCATAACTTTGTTATCATTAACTTCAGATATTAGTTACTCAGTATCAGAACTCAGGACTTAGCTTCAAACAAGCTCAGTCACTGTATTTATTTATATGCACAGTTGTGCATACTCAGTAATTATAGCAGTATCAGTTATCCATGTACTCTCATGTTTAGTTACTCTATATCATTCAGTCAGTTATTGTTCATGCATATGAACCCTTGCATTCAGCCTTATCTCATCTAGCATACCATTATATTCCACGTACTAACCATGTACTGACGCATACTCTTTATTTGTTCTATGATGTCTTATATCATAGGTTCGGACGCTCAGGTTCCTGACCGGGCATAGACAAATTCAGATTCAGCCAGCGTTGTCGGAGTTAGTAGTGAGTCCTCATCTATCAAGGATATTCTATTATTTTAGTTATTAAGTAGATGTAGTAATTTTAGTAAAGGGAGTTAGTTGGGTGATTGTCCCATCAACTCCACATTCAGACAGTTCAGTTCAGAGGCTTTTCAAACTAGACTTTTAGATAGTATTCAGTTTTGCAGATTAGTATTTCAGTAGTATATTTTATTAGTATTTTATATGTGTTGAACCATATGGTATTGCAACCTAATTTTCGCATTTATTATAGTATTATTATTCAATGTTCACAGCAGATATCGGTTATGGGTTAGCTTGTGGTCCTTCGAGGTCGTAAGCACCGCGTAGCTTCCAGGGTATAGACTCGAGTCTTTACACATACAATGCCTCAAAAGAGGCCATACCAATACTAGAATGATAGATATTATTGTAAGCAAACTCCACCAAAGTTAGGTGCTCAACCCAATTGCCACCATAATCAATCACACAGGCCCAAAACATATGCTATAATGTCTGAATAGTTCTCGACGGATGGAAAGCAGTACTCATACTAACCTTAGTCCTCAATTCTCTCTTTAAAATTTCCAGAAGTGAGATGTAAACTACGTGCCATGATCAGAAATAATCAAAATAGGTACCTTATGCAGCTTCCCAATCTACAAAAGATACAACTTAGCATAATCCTCCATCGAGAAGGTAATCTGCACTGGCAAAAATTATGCAGACTTAGTCATCCTATCCATGATGACCCAAATAGAATCATAGTGATTACGAGACTGAGGGAGATCGGTAACCAAGTCTATATTGATCACTTCCCTCTTTTATTTGGGCAAATCAGTCTCTTGATACAACCCTCCTGGTCTCATGTGCTCAACCTTAACCTGTTGACACACCATGCAATTGGCAACAAAATCAATCACGTCCCTCATCATACAATTCCACTAATAGATCTCCTTGCGATTATGATACATCTTAGTTGAGCTGGTATGGACAACATAACGCGACTCATGTGCCTCAGCCAAAATCCTTTGTCGCAACCTGTTGACATCAGGAATATACAACCTCCCTTGGTACCATAAAGTACCATCATCACTGATCTCAAACACTACTAATTTTTGTCCACCAACATCACTCTTGATTTTCATCAAGATAGGATCTAGTAATTGCTTCTCCTTAATCTCCTCACTAAGAGATGATTGAACCACTTCTTGCACCACCATACCACCATCTTTAGAGTCCAAGAGGCGAACTTCAAGATTAGCCAAATAGTTAATATCCTTCACCAATTCCCACTTTCCTTCCTCCACATGAGCCAAACTTCCCATGGATAACCTACTAAGAGCATCAACAACTACATTAGCCTTTCCTAGGTGATAGTAAAGACTCATATGATAATTCTTGAGATGCTCAAGCCATCTCCTCTGCTTGAGATTAAGCTATTTCTGGGTGAGTACATACTGTAGATTCTTATGATCAGAAAAGATATCCATGTGAACACCATACAATTAATGCTGCCATATTTTCAAAGAAAATACAAACGGCAACAGCTCCAAATCATGAGTAGGATAATTCCTCTTATGTACTTTCAACTGCCTAGAAGCATAGGCAATCACATTCCTATGCTGCATCAACACACAACCAAGACCTACCTGAGATGCTTCACAATAAACCACGAACCCATCATTGCCTTCCAGCAAAGTCAGAATTAGAGCCGAAGTTAACTTATCCTTCAACTTCTCAAAACTCCCTTCACAAGTATCTTACTAAGAAAACTTGACATTCTTCTGAGTTAACTTAGTCAAAGGAGTAGTTATTGATGAAAATCTTTCCACAAACTGCTTATAATACCCGACTAAACCCAAAAAGCTCCAAATGTCGCATGGAGTTGTGGGTTTAGGCCACCTCTTCACCACAACAACCTTTTACAGATCCACCATAATTCCTTCACTAGAAATAATATGACCCAATAAAGTTATAGTGTTCAACCAAAACTCACACTTGGAGACCTTGGCATACAACTGCTGTTCCTTTAAGGTTTGCAATACCACACGAAGGTGATTAGCATAGTCCACCTCACTTTTAGAATAAACCAGAATGTGATCAATAAACACAATAATGAAAAGATCCAAATTCTGATGAAGAACTCTGTTCATCAGATCCATAAATGACAACGAAGCATTAGTCAACCCAAATGACATTACCAAAAACTCAAAGTGCCTATATCGAGTATGAAAAGCCATCTTAGAGATATACACCTCCCTAATCTTTAGCTGATGGCACCCAGACTGAAAATCTATCTTAGAAAAGAACTTGACACCTTGAAACTGGTTAAAGAGATCATCTATCCTTCGAAGAGGATACTTATTCTTGACTGTCATTTTGTTTAACTACCTATAGTCATGCACATCTGAAGGGAACCATATTTTTTGCACACAAACATCACCGGTGAACCCCAAGGAGATACACTAGGACTAATAAACCCATTAGCAAGAAGATCCTTAAGTTTCTTCTTGAGTTACCTTAACTCAGCCAAAGCCATTCTATACAGAGGAATAGAAATTGGATGAGTGTCTGGAATTAGATCAATACCAAACTCTATTTCTCTATCCGAAGGAACAATAGGAAGATCATACGAAAAGACCTCTGAAAACACATTAACTACTGGAACTGACTAGAATAAGGACCTTCCGAGTTGGAATCCTTAACCCAGACCACGTGATAAATGCATTCTTTAGAGATTAACCACCGAGCTCTAAGATAAGAAATAAACCTCCCCCTTGGAGCTAAAGAAACACCCACCTACTCTATAACTGGTTCACCAGGAAACCTAAAGATAACCTTATGGGTCCAATAATCCAAGGATACGTAACAAGAGTGAAACTATTCCATACCCTAAATGACATCAAAATCCACTATATCCAACTCAAATAGATCCATAAATGTTTGCTTGCCACTAAACGAAACCACACCCCCTATAGACTCTCTTTGCAATAACCGAGTCATATAGTGGGGTAGAAATAGAAAAATGATCCGAAATAACTTTCGAATTAAAACCAACAAATATAGCCACATAAGGAGTTACATAGGAGAGAGTGGACTCCAAATAAAGAAAATAATATACGTAACGAGAAAAAAGCTATAACATACCAGTAACGACATTAGGTGATTTCTCGAGTTCCTATTGATACGCCAAAGCATGTAACCTATTCCAACCAACACTAAAACTAGGAGCAGTAACAAAAGCAGATGTAATACCACCAGGTGTAGGAGTAGAAGATGAAGCCACATGAATCTTATTCGCCTCCGTAGCGACCTTATTAACCAAAAAATCCTTGAGCTGATGGCCTACCTGTCCACACTTGAAGCATTTGTCCTTTAATTCATCATAATAACACCGATGAGGACAACCACAAAACTGACAAGAAGGGTATGAAAAAATTAACTAACCTCCGATTGCCTGAGATTGGGCACCCTAGACCAAGAAATTTTCACCACCTCGATGACGCCTGTCGCCATACTGGTAAGGAGCACTAGCAGAAGAGTAGGAACTAGAACTCCCCCACTTGTTTTTCTGTAACTTGCCACCATCTCCACCACCGTGAGACTGAGCACCTCCGTAGTAAGAAAACTTGCTCTTCTTACCCTGCAAATCCCCAAACTCTGTCTTTTTCCTCTTCTCATTCTCTGCCTACTGTATATAAATAGTCAACCTAGAGAAGTCGATAACATTAATTAGCAAGGTAGTCCTGCTCTCTAAAATCAAATCCCGATTCAACCTGAAGCAAACTTTTTCATTTTAGCCCGCATGTCAGCCACAAAATTAGGAGCATACCTTGACAATTGATGAAACTTCAAGGAATATTCCTTGACAGACATTCTCCCCCGCTTGAAGTTCACAAACTCCTCCATCTTTGTTTTTCTCAACTCTTGGGGAAAGAAACTATCCAAAAAAGTACCAGAAAAGGCATCCCATAAGGATGACTCCATATCTCCTTTATTCGTATACCACTCTCCATTCTACTTATATGCAACCTCTTTGAGCTGATAAGCTATAAAGTTTACCCCCACATTATTGGTAGCCTGTATCAGCTAAAACATCTTTTTCATTTTATCCAGGAAGCCTCGTGGATCATCCTCCACCTTTACTTCAAAAAAAAATAGAAGGGTATTATCTTATTAAATTGGCCAACCCTTGTAGCCTCAGTAGACAAAGCACCAGACACACCTAGCTCAGCCTGAGCAGCAACCAATTTAGCAATAACATAAATAGACTGACAAAATTCTGTATTTATGACCTCACCTTGAGGAGGACTAGTAATAACCAGTTGAACTCCAAAACTATCAAGGATAGGATCGTGAGATCAAAGATGAACCCCAGACGTAGGATGCACCCCTGCAGCATTACCCCCAGATGGGATAGAAGAATTTTCTTGAGTTTTAAATCTATGAGGCATGATCTAAAAGATGAACAAACAAGGATTACAGAAGATTCCAGGACTAAGACTCCAAACTTGATAATAGAATACCAAGAAAGCAAAACATTCCTAAATGTCTTGTAGCCTCTCCCATATGAGTGTGGTGTGATACACACCCCTAAAAGAGACTCTACTCGACACGGATTTGTGGACTCCCAATTGACCATGAACCTAGGCTCTAATACCAACTTGACACGACCCGCTCTGGGGCCTTGTCATAATGGTCTTCCAAGTCTGACTAGGATCAGAGACCACCCCCATTACCCAACCCAACCTCCAGCCGCCTGCCTTGAGTTGACTAAATTTTGAGCATATGACAAGATAGTGTAACAACTCACATAAAGACTCTGGAATAAGATCACAACTATGACCAATCCAATCGAGTCCAACCATCCCAACCAATAATCCAACTATACCAAACCATACCAAATCAAGGGCCATAAACTAAAAAAAAACCAAGGATGTTCAAAAACATAATATAATCAATACCAAAGTAAAATAGGATAGAACAGTGAGAAATTATGTCTGATGATACCAACCTCCCAGCTTATTCCAATTCCAAGGCTGACACTAATACTGATCCCACCCATTCCAACCCATAAAAGTACCATAAAGCCTCTAACCAAAAGAGTAATTAAATTTGATTGGGACAAGCCCCCAATCATAGACCTTTTCTAAATAAAATTAAAATATCTAGAAATATCCATAACATAAAATGGAGCCTTCTAGATGGATGAAAGCTAACCACTTCAATCCAAATACTGATCTCGAGTCAATCACTATGTAGGAGGAGTAGATCTCTTCCTCTAAATCACCATTTAAAAATGCAATTTTAACATCTATTTGGTGTACCACTAAACTATGAATAGAAACTAGAGTAATAAGAGTTCTAATGGTCGCTATTTTTGTCACAGGAGAATAAGTATCAAAATAATCAACACCTTTCTTTTAGTTAAAACCCCTAATCACAAGTCTAGTCTTATATTTATTAATTGTACCATCAGACTTAATTTCTTTTTAAATATCCACTTTCTACTTATGGGTTTACAACCTATAGGTAAATTATACAAGTCCCAAGTTTTATTAGAGACTATAGAGTCTAATTCACTTTTAATAGTATCTTTCCAAAACATTGCTTCTGTTGAACTCATGGTTTCATCATAAGTTTTAGGGTCTTATTCTATTAAGTAGATAGATAATAATTCATCATTTAAAGAATCGATATCATAATCCTTAGTTAAGAAGGTGGTGACAAAATCAGGACCAAAACTAGTCTCAGTTTTACGTCATTTACTCCTTCTAAGTTCATTTTCATGCTTATTAGCAATAATAACAGATGCAGGTATAGGATGAGAGTTAACAGACATAGATATAGAAGTATTATTTTGCAAATTACTAGGAACATTATTTTTCAAAGGAAAAACATGCTTAAAATTTGCATATCTAGATTCACAAATTGAATGATCATTTAATGACATAATTCTATATGCAATACTATTTTGATCATAACCAATAAAGATAGTGTCAAAAATCTTAGAGCCTACATTTACCCATCTAAAATAATGTAGATTAACCTTATCCAAACACCCCCACACTTTCAAAAATTTTAAGTTAGGAGCAAACCCTTTCCATAACTCATTTGAGGTCTTGTCTAACTTTTTATGAGGGACTCTATTAAGAATATAGCATGCAGACAAGATAGCTTCCCCCCACGTATAATCAGGTAGACCTGAGATTAAAAGTATAGAATTCATGATTTCCTTAAGAGTTCAACTTTTTCATTTGGCTACACCATTTTGTTGGGGAGTATAAGGAGCACTAAACTCATGGATAATACCATTATTTTTACAAAAATCTTCTAGACTTTTAGTACTATATTCACCGCACCTATCACATCTTAATCTCTTGATTTTCCCATCTAATTGATTTTCTACTTCAACATTAAATATTAAAAAACATGCTTTCTGTAATGACCCTCTCGGTCGTTTGTGAAATTTTTCCATCCTCTCTATTTTAGTGCTTTACATAGTTTGTATACGTGAATTATGACTTACGGGAGTGGATAGTACCCACCCCTGAGGTGTTTAGAAGTAATTGAAGTTATTAGTTGGATTATTGAGTTTTAATAAATTTGAGCTTGATTTCGATTTACCCTTGGTCAAGATGACCTCGATATGATATTTTGGTATTTCCAATAAGTCTAAAACATACATGTTAGTTAAATTACATATTTAATTTATTTCTATGGGGTTCCGAATAAATTTTAAAAATTTAATAAAGTTTTGAAGTATTTTAGATAATTAATTTAATTAGTGATTTAATGGGTCAAAGTTGTAGTTTATTTTCTTATGTGGGCAATAAGAGAAATAATTTAAGTGGAAAGAATTTAGAATATTTTTTAAAAATAAGGTTAGATAAATTGAGAGGTGGAGTATAGAAGTTACGCTTACATTATCTCACACAACATAGAAGAAAAACAAAAGGACGACGGCTTCGGAGCATCATCAGGTGAGTGTACGAGTTGCTTTCTATGCAATTATTTCTATTTATTATGATTGAATAGGTTAGTTACTAGTTATGACTATGAGGACGTGAGTAAGTAATAGAATTTATTAAAAACAGTGGCTGAATAAGGGAAATTGTTAAAACAGTGGTCGAATATTGATGAAAATTATACGCAGTAGTTTTACAATTAACATAAGGTAAAGAAAGACAATTTTGTCTTTTAGTAATGATGACTTATGGCCAATTTTCATTAAGAACCTAATGGGAAGGAGGTAATGTTTATTCCAACAAATATAAAGGTGGCGCAGACCACTAATTCAACTATTTCCAGTGACATCAAAGTGGCACAACCACTGGTTCTTCATCACTTTTAAAGTGAATTGTTTTGTCTGGAATTAATTTACCATCTTTTGAATAAAATTAAGGTTTAGTCCTAGGATTTTTAGAATAAGAATTTATAAGCGGGTATTATTAAATTCGTATTCTTAAAAGGATTATATGTTTGGATAGATTTGAAACATTCAAAAGCTTTACAAAAGGGCAAGACCCTTGCAAGGTAGCTTGTATTTTTATTCATCGATTGAGGTAGGTTACAGTTTTATTAGGGTTTAGACTCAACTTAATTATATGTATGCTCCTAAATTGGATACTTGTTGATTGTTATTCAGACATACTTGAAATTGTTGATGTTTGAATTATTGATGCGTGTATAAATGACTAATGAAAGTTTACTTGATGGAATTATCTTATGACTTTAAGTGTACTTGTAAACTTTTTACATTGTGTTGTATGCTGTGAGGCTGTGTAAATTTGATATTGTTAATACTTATTTATGTTTGACCGGGTACCACAGCATTGCAGATATGTATATGTTGGATAGGGTACCACGCCGGTATGTATATTTATATATTAGATCGGGTACCACATCGGTACGGATATGTATATATTAGATTAGGTACCATGCCGGTATGGATATGTACATGTTGGATTGGGTACCACGCCGATATGAATATATTTGTGTTGGATCAGGTACCACGCCGGTACGGATATGTATATGTTGGATCGGGAACTACGCCGACACAAATATATTTATGTTGGATCAGGTACCACGCTAGTATGGATATGTATATATTAGATTGGGTACTACGACGGTATGGATATGTATATGTTGGATTGGGTTCCATGCCAATACGAATATGTATATATTAGATTGAGTACCACGCGGGTACGGATATGTATATTTTGGATCGGGTACCATGATGGTACGGTACATGAACATAGACTGTTCCCTGCAGGTCATGACTATTTGGGAAAAAATAAGTCCCATAGAATGTGTGTACATATTTATGTTGATTTTATGGATGTTTATAGTATGGTTGATACTCTTGATGGTTATGCGGCTTATTTATGAGCATTGTTTGACCTGTTATTGCTGTATTGTTGATTCATTGAGTATTTGTTATGTGATGAGGTTTGTCTACTTGTTATTTGATTTATGTTCTGTACATGTTATTAAGTTGAGTTGGCCTATGATACCTGTAAGTACATAGTGGTTTGTACTGATACTACCTTGTACTCTTTTTTTGTTGAGCGTAGAAAGTTTTCCAGAGGCTCAGACACGACCTCACCTCTAGAGTTTGATAACAGATCTTGATCCAAGGGTGAACACTCTATCTCCAGGCTGCCATGGGTCATCTTATTGGTTCTTGTCATCTTTTGGGCAATGAAACATTTGTTATTTACTTTATTTTGGATATCTCTTTAGACATGATCTTTGTTAGTAGTTCTTGTATGATGACTTTTGGGTCTTGGGAATTTTAGTAAGTAGTTTATTTGTCTTCCACATTAATAATGATTAGTCCTAGATTATTGTTAGTATGTTTATTTTATACTAATATCATCTTAATATTGACTAAGTGATTGGGTAATGGTTCGGATTAGATGGTTCTCCCACAGAAAGATTAGTGTAGATGCCACTCATGACCATTTAGGTTGTGACAAAGTGGGTATCACAACCTAGGTTTGTCTATCTCATCGTACAAAAACATGCCTGGTAGTGTCTTGCGGAATGATGTGGAGATGCATGTACTTTTCTTCGAGAGTCTATAGGACACTAGGAAAATTCCAATTCTTCTTTCTTACGTGCTATTACTTGATTTCAATTGGTATCTGGCAATTTCAATTTGTATCTGACTTCTTTCATTCTTATTTTTGACGATGGGTGCGATAGAGTGAGTCACATTAGGAGGTATTTCTTAATTTGAGGCATTATGGTTAGTTTAGCCAACATCAGGCTCCTCGAGTTCTAGTTCAAGTAAGTAGGGAAGATGGTGGTAATGGTAGAGGTTGTTCACAGAGTGGTCATGGTGGTTATCAGGTATGTAGGGGTGGTAATCTACCTCATCGGAGTGGTTCTTAGCTTGATAAAAAAGATGCTTAAATTGGTGGTAGGGCCCATATCTATGCTTTTCCAGGCAGGCCCAAGGCAGAGGTATCAGACGTTGTCATTATAGGTACTATTCTTGTTTGTGATCGAATGGCCACTTGTAAGACCCCGCAGAATCCTAAGCTTAACTCAGTCCTTTAAAGCTTGTTAAGGGGTCCTAGAGTTAGAAAATTTTAGCTAAGTGTTCAGACTTAGTGTTATTTTAGCCTTCGTAGATTGGCGACTCTATTTCATGACCCTCATGACCTTAAAGTATTGATTTTTAGGTTGAATCATGATCAGGAATGTCAGTAGGTGTTCTCGAACAAGTTTTGGATTTTTTGGACTTCATTTGAAACATATTTGAAAACTCAAACCAGTGGATTGATGCTATCTCAATGCACCGCATCACCCATCGCGTTGATGAGTATATTTCCCTACCTACAAGTGTAAATTACAGTGAATCAATACGGACTCAACGCGGCACGTTGGCTATCACGTCGATGCCGATGATGTGGCACGTCGGTCTGTGCGTTGCTAAATCAGTTTTCAGTCATTAAAAATCCATATCCTCAGGGGTAATTGGGTGTTTTCCAATCTTATGTCAGCCCCTAAAACACGAGATTAAGCCCTATTTGAGGCAAAATCCATTCATCCTTCTCAAAATTTCTCAAGAAGCAAACCCTAGGATCTCCAATTCAAGATTCAGCCTTCAAGAACACTCCATCATTTTTTGCAAATTTGAATACCAAGGTATGTGAAGTGTTCATCCAAGGGCCTCCTTCCCCCCTTGGAGTTCAAGAAACCATTTTGAAATACAGGTTAATGGATTTAATGAATTTTATGATTTAATTTGAATGTGTTCATGACCATCGTGTTAATGGAGTTCTTAATCCATGATTAGTTGAAAGATTTGTATGAAATTGGTTATGATATGTGTTTGCATCATAAGAATTCATGATAAAACCTTTGAATTATGAATTTGGTATTTGAAATTGTATTGCCCCATGTTTTTTAGTATTGTGTGCATATACTTGCCCTCCAAGTGTTTGATAAATTGCTCATGTAAATAAAGAAAAAGGGAAAACAATCATGTTATGTTAGATTATGTGCAATTTATATCATGCAAGTCTTTGATAAAATGTCTCTATGAATGAGATGTGATCAAGTGCATATGGTTATGCCCTTTTAAATTTATGCCATGATTTAACTCTCATGCTATCGAGTCCTGGGGGTATTTAATACCTAAAAATTTAGCTGTTTACCTAAAGTTGTGGTAGTTACAGAACAGTCTTAGTAGTATCACGATCAGTAGCCTCAGTAATCAGTCACAGTTACAGTTCAACATTCAGTTCATACATCAGTAAATCCAACTAGCCAGCAGAACTCTATAGTATTCCATCAGTTAACAAAATTGAGTTGTACTCCATCAGTTAACAAAACTCAGTGAACTCAGTTTAGTTCAGTTATACAGTACGATCAGTAATAGTTTAGTGTAGCCTAGCACAATTTAGAAATTAGTCTAGTATCTATTCCGTTGGGAGTAGGATTCAGCACCGAGCGAACCCAGGGATTAGGGCATTCCTACCAGTATAGGATTTAACCCTTAGTAGCTGTCCCTGTATTATAGAACTACACAGCCAGTGTAGGTTGAGATATCTTTCTACTAGACTAGGGTTGATACATTTAACATGAGTTTTCTTACCTTCACGAGTTGATGAAAGAGCTTCTTTTCTGAGAGGGTTAACTCCCAACTTGTCATTACCAATTGCACGGTGCTGACACCTTTCCAAATAGGGTTACAGGTTGGAGTCTAATCTATTCAGAAAGGGGCATATCGGTTAGATGATTACCTCCCACAGTCTCAGTTTAAGTCTTAAGAATAGAACTCAGTTCAATTCTATAGCAATCAAGACTATCAGACACAGTCACTAAGTTTAGTATTGAACTCAGAATAGTTCCACAGAATCAAAACTGTCAGATACTGTTACTCAATTAATAGTAATACAGTATCAGTAAACTCAGATATCAGTAAACCAGTTATTCTGAACATAGTATCCAGTGTTACCATAACCTCATTTACAGTTTACCTATTTCATGCATGTACTCTCATTCAGTATGCTTATGTTATTCAGTCAGTATTGTTTATGTATATGAACCCATGCATCTCAGCCTACCTCACTTAGCATACCAGTACATTCAAAGTACTGACACATACCCTTTATTTATGCCATGATGTTATATATTATAGGTTCAGACACACGGGCTCCCGATCATACTTAGCATCCCGATCTATTAGTAGCAGACTAGTGGTGAGTCCATTTTGTTTGAGGATAGATTTATTATTCCAGTATTTCAGTACTCAATTTATTTTAGTAGTCGGAGTAAGTTGGGGACTTGTCCCATCAACTCCTTATTCAGAAAGTAGAGTCTTTTCAGATATAGAGTATTCATAGACAGATGTTCAATTTTTTTTATTGATGTACCATACTCAGTATTTATTTATAGCTTTGAACCTTATGGAAAGTTTTCTCCTAATTACTGCATAATTACAGTATTGTTATTCAGTTAATATAACAGGTACCAGTTATGGGTTAACTTATGGTCTTTCAGGATTATGAGCACCATGTAGCACTTAGGGTACAGACTCGGGATGTTACAAACTTGGTATCAGAGCCTCAGGTTCAACAGAGTCCTAGAAAGTCTGAAAGTCACATCTAGTAAAGTCTTGTAGATGGGTGTATAGCATGCCACACTTATGGACAGGAGGCTATTAGACATTTTAGGAAAAATTTTCCCTTATTTCAGTAATCATGTCGTATGGGTTAGCACAAGATCAAGTTAAACTCTCTATCTAATCCAAGTTTCTATTATGTTTTTAGAATATGCCTCTAAAGAGGACTAAAGGAAGAGAAATGGGAGACCATCCAGATCCCTTGGGCAAACATGTCTCCCACATTGAATTCAGAGCAGCTTTCACCACCCTAGCTCATTCTGTGGTAGCCTAGAATGAATGCCTAGCTGCTACTCCAGCCAACCCAGTGGCCAATACTACTGCAGCTAGGATTACAGACTTCACCCGAATGTACCCTTCATTTTTTACTGGGTCAAAGTTAGATGAGGACCCACAGGAATTTCTTGATCAGGTACAAAAGGTTACAAATATTATGGGGATGACTGCTAGTGATAGTGTTGAGTTAGCTGCATATCAGTTGCAGGATGTGGCTCACTCATGGTTCAAATAATGGAAAATAGAGAGGGCGACAGATGCAGGGCCCATAGAATGGAAGGAGTTTGCTATTGCTTTTTAGTATAGGTTCTTCCCACTAGAGTTGAAGAAAGTGAAGGTTATAGAATTTATAAATTTGAAGCAAGGAAACATAACGGTACAAGAGTACTTTCTCAAATTTACTCAATTATCCAGCTACACTCCTCATGTGGTAGCAGATAGTAGATCTAAGATGAGTAAGTTTGTGTTTGGTGTATCTAGTAGTGTGTTCAAGAAGTGTAGGATCGTATATTGAATAAGGAGATAGACATATCCAGACTCATATTAAGGAGAGGGCGAAAAAGCGAGCTAGAACAGGTAGCTTTAATTTCACCCATCCTAAGTCAGAAGGTGGTAATCATTCTCAGTTCCACCCAAAATACTCAGTTGCAACTCCATCCTCAGCCAGTGCTCCCGTGCTGAAATTCATAAATGGTAATAAAGATAGGGCGTTAAGCCTTAAGCCTAGGGTAGTGTTACCAGTGCACGAACAAACCCTCTCTGGCAGAAGTGTGGTAGAAACTATTAAGGTATCTATAGAGATGGCAGTGACATATGTTTTGGATGTGGAAAGCCAAGAAAAAAAGTCAAAAAGTGTCCTTAGGTGTGTTCATAGAGTCAGCATAACCGTCTCTCAGCTTAGTTTGGTCGCCTGAATCAACAGGGTGCCGCCTCCAGTGCCACCAGTGGGAAACACCCAAATAGACTCTATACACTTCAGTCCTGACAAAATCAAGAAAGTTCTCCTGATGTGGTCACTGGTACATTATAAATTTATCATTTGCATATTTATGCTTGCTAGATTCAAGAGCTTCTTTGTATTTTACAACTCCTTATATAGTTGTTGACTTTAGAGTCAGTCCCAAAATTGTAGCAGATCCTTTCTCAGTCTCTACCCTAGTGGGTAAATCTATTATTGCCCAACGGGTATACATGAAATGTCCGATTATGGTATCTTAGAAAATCACTTCACCCGACTTAGTCGAATTAGAGATGACCAATTTTAATGTCATTCTTGACATGGATTGGCTTCATTCCAGCTATTTCTTAGTCGATTGCAGAAAAAAAATTATCCAAGAAAAATGATATCTAAGGGATGAGTCTACCATCTCATTCGAGTCCAAGACTCTAGTTTAGAAACCCCTAATCTTGAATCAGTATCAGTAGCATGTAAATTCCCAGACGTGTTTTCCAAAGATCTTCTCGGATTTCTTCCAAAGGGGAAATCGACTTTCGAATAGACCCTCTTCCAGATACTCAGCCCATATCTATTCTACCATATAGAATGGCTCTAGCACTATTCAAAGAATTAAAAGAATAGTTGAAAGATCTCCTAGATAAGGGATACATCAGACAAAATGTGTTCTCGTATGGTGCACCATTTCTATTCGTGCGTAAGAAAGATAGTTCTCTCAGAATGTGTATAGACTACCATCAGCTAAATAAAGTCATGATCAAGAACAAGTATCTACTTCTCAAAATTGATGACTTGTTTGACCAACTTCATAGTGCTAGTTACTTTTCTAAGATAGACCTGAAATCAGGCTATTATTAGTTTAGAGCCAGGGAATGTGACATTTTGAAAATAGCTTTAAGAACTCGGTATGGGCACTTCGAATTCTTAGTCATGTTATTTGGTCTTACTAATTCCCCAACAACTTTCATGTACTTGATAAATCGTATGCTCAAGTAGTACTTGGACATGGTCATCATAGTCTTCATAGATGACATCCTTGACTACTCTCACATTGAGCATGATCATGCAAACCATCTCAAAATAGTATTATAGACTCTCAGAAACCATCAGCTATTCACCAAATTTAGTAAGTACAAATTTTGGCTAAGGTCAGTAGCCTTCCTCGGCCATATTATTTTTTGTGATGGTATTAGAGTTGATCCCCAAAAGACCAAAGCATTGAGAAACTGGCCCAGACTCTTCTCTCTATTATATATCCAAAGTTTTTTGGGTTTGGCTGGCTATTACCAATGGTTTGTTGAGGAATTTTAGTCTATTGTATCCCCTATGTCTAGATTGACTCAAAAGAAGGTCAAATTTTAGTGGTAAGATTCTTATAAGAAGAGTTTTCAGGAGTTGAAAACTCGACTCACTATAGCCCCAGTTTTGACTCTACCATATGGTTTAGATAGTTTTGTGGTATATTGTAATGCTTCTAGGGTGGGTTTGGGGTGCGTTTTGATACAGAGAGGTAAGGTAATAGCCTACGCCTCTAGACAACTCAAACCATATGAAAAGAACTATCCTACTCATGATCTTGAGTTAGCAGCAGCAGTATTTAACTTAAAGATTTAGAGGCATTACTTGTATGGTGTGGACGTTGATGTGTTCATTGACCATAAGATACTACAATAAGTGTTCTCTCAAAAAAACCTAAACCTTCATAAGAGAAGGTGGTTGGAGTTATTGAAGGAGTATGACATGAACATCCTGTATTATTTGGGTTAAGCCAATATAATGGATGATGCTCCAAGTAGGATGTATATGAGTAGTTTTGCTCACGTGGAGGATGGTAAGAAGAAGTTAGCTCAGGAAGTTCATCAGCTTGCCCAACTGGGGTCTACTTAGTCAATTCAACAGAAGGTAATGTATGGGTACAGAGTAGTTTAGAATCATGTCTGGTTTTCGAGATAAAAGAAAAATAGGATAGGGATCCAAGCCTAGTTAAGTTAAAAGAATCAGGCAGAGATTAAACGATAGAGGTTTTCTCCTATGAGGGAGATGGTGTATTGCATTTTCAGGGTCGGCTATGTGTGCCAGGTGTAGATGACCTGAGACAACGGATTCTTACAGATGTGCATAGTGCACGTTACTCTATTCATTTAGGGGCCACTAAGATGTATCATGATTTATGAGAGATCTACTGGTGGAGTGGGATGAAGAGAGATATTACAGAGTTTGTAGCCAAGTTCTCAATATATTAGCAGGTTAAGATCGAGCATCAGAAGCCTAGTGGGGCTATACAAGAGTTTAGTATTCCCACTTAAAAGTGGGAAGAAGTGAACAAGGATTTTGTAACGGGTTTGCCTCGTACTCGTCGTTAGCATGATTTAAGTCATTGTAGATAAGATGACCAAATCAGCTCATTTCCTACCATTCCATACCTCTTATTCAACCGACAATTATGCCAAGCTCTATGTTAGAGAGTTGGTCAGATTACATGGAGTTTCATTGTCCATTATCTCAAATAGAGGTACGCAGTTCACCCGTCATTTTTGGAAAGCCTTCTAAAAGGGTCTTGGTACCCAAGTCTACCTCAGTACAACATTCCACCCTCAGATAGATGGTCAAGAAGAAAGGACCATTCAGACTTTAGAGGATATGCTGTGAGGGTGTGCGATAGACTTTAAGGGTAGTTGGGATGACCACTTACCTTTGATTGAGTTTGCATATAACAACAACTATCATTCCAGCATTCAGATGGCTCTATTTGAGGTACTCTATGAGAGGAGATATAGGTCTTCCATTGGTTGGTTCGAAGTGGGAGAGGCCGCAGTGGTAGGGCCTGACTTGGTGTTTAACACCTTAGGGAAGGTTCAACTGATTAGGGAAAGGCTTAAGACAACTCAAAGATGGTAGAAATTATACACAGATATGCAAAGAAAAGATCTCGAGTTTAAGATTGGTGATTATGTGTATTTGAAGATCTCTCCTATGAAAAGAGTGAAGAGGTTTGGCAAGAAGGGGAAGCTCAGTCCCCGATATGTCGGTCCTTATCAAATTCTCAACCATTTCAGAAAGTTAGCTTATGAGCTTGAGTTGCCTTTAAATTTAGCTTCTGTCCATCCAATGTTCCATGTCTCTTTTCCAAAGAAATGCGTAGGTGATACAACAGTTGTAGTCCATATAGAGGGTATAGATGTTCAGAACAGCCTCTCTTATGAGGAGATTCTAATTAAAATCCTTGATTATCAAATTCATAGACTGAGGAACAAAGAGGTCCCTCTGGTCAAAGTTTTTTGGTGGAATCAGTTCGTTGAGGGAGCTACTTGGGAAGCAGAAGTAGATATTCATACCAAGCATCCTCACCTTTTCTCCGAAAACTCAGACGCAGCCCAAGGTAACATTTTTCCCTTGAACTTACTAAATTCCATGCTTAGATTTGCCTTATAGACTTGGTATCAATTACCATTGCATTTTTTAGTTATGTATTAATGCATCAAATATACATATTCAGCATTAGAAACTCATCTTATCAACAATTCCAGTCATGCATTGAAGAATTATGTTCAATAATGTACTCATCCATCAGATATGCATGTTTAGTATAAAATTTCAGCATATCAGCAGTGTCAGTCATGAAATCATATTACAGTTGTGCATGTCCTATATCTAAATCCATTCTATCATTATTCTCAGCTCAGTCAGCCTTATTCGAGAATGAATATAACCAAGGGGGAGATATTGTAAAACCCCACAAAATTCTAAGCTTAACTCAGTCCTTTAAAGCTTGTTAAGGGGTCCTAGACTTAGAAAATTTTTAGTTAAGTATTCAGACTTAGTGTTATTTTAGCCTTCGTAGGTTAGTGACTCTATTTCACATCCCTCATGATCTTAAAGTAATGATTTTTAAGTTGAATCATGACCAGTAATGCCAGTAGATGTTCTCGAATAAGTTTTAAGTTTTTCAGACTTCGTTTGAAACACATTTGAAAGATCAAACCAGTGGATTGATGCGATCTCGACATGCTGCATCACCCATCACGTCGATAAGTATTTTTGCCAGCTCTCAGTGCAAATTCCAGTGAGCCGATGCGGACTCAATGCGGCGCATTGGCTATTACGTTTATGCCAATAACGCGGTACATCGGTCTACACATCACTAAATTAGTTTTTAGTCATTAAAATGCTGCGTCCTCAGGGGTAATTGGGTCTTTTCCCAGCTTATGTCAGCGCCCAAAACACGAGATTAAGCCCTTTTAGGGGCAAAATCCATTTTTTTCTCAAAATTTCTCTAGAAGCAAACCCTATGATCTCCAATTCAAGATTCATCCTTCAAGAACACTCCATCATTCTTTGCAAATTTTAATTCCAAGGTATGTGAAGTGTTCATCCAAGGGTCTCCTTCCACCCTTGGAGTTGCAAAATTCTTTTTGAAATTCAAGTTAACGGATTAATGAATTTTATGATTTTATTTGAATGTGTTCATGACCATTATGTTAATGGAGTTCTTTATCCATGATTAGTTGCAAGATTTGTATGAAATTGGTTATTATATGTGTTTGTATCTTGAGAATTCATGTTAAAACCTTTGAATTATGACTTTGGTATTTAAAATTGTAATACCTCATGTTGTTTAGTATTGTGTGCATATACTATGCCCTCCAAGTGTTTGATAAATTGCTCATGTAAACAAACAAAAAGGGAAAACAATCATGTCATGTTAGCTTATGTGCAATGTATATCATCCAAGTATTTGATAAAATGTCTCTATGAATGAGATGTGATCAAGTGCACATGGTTATGCCTTTTTAAGTTTATGTAATGATTTAACTCTCATGCTATCGAGTCCTGGGGGTATCCAATACCCAAAAACTTAGTTGTTTACCTAGAGCTGTGATGGTTATAGAACAGTCTCAGTTGTGTCACGAGCAGTAGCCTCAATAATCAGTCATAGTTTTAGTTCAGTATCCAGTTCAGACTTCAGTAAATCTAACTAGTCAACAGAACTCTGTATATTCCATCAGTTAATAGAATTTAGTAGTAGTTCGTTAGTTAACGAAACTCAGTGAACTCAGTTCAGTTTAGTTATACAGTACGATCAATAATAGTTTAGTACAACCTAGTACAGTTTAGAAATTAGTCTAGTGTCTATTCAGTTGGGAGTAGGATTCAGCACCGAGCAAACCCAGGGATGGGGGCATTCCTGCCAGAAGAGGGTTTGACCCTTAATAGAAGTCCCTATGTTACAGAACTATGTAGCTAGTGTAGGTTGAGATATATTCCTGCTAGACTAGGGTTGATACATCTCACACGAGTTTTTCTGCCAGTGAGAGTTGACAAAAGAGCTTCCTATTAGAGAGAGTTAACTCACAACTTGTCTTTACCCGTGGCATAGTACCGACACCCTTCCAACTGGGGTTATAAGTTAGACTCCAATCGATTAAGAAAGGGGCATGTCGGTTAGATGATGACCACAATCTTAGTTTCAGTCTTCAGAATAGAACTCAGTTCAATTTCACAGAAATTAGGACTGTCAGACATAGTCACTCAGTTCAGTACAGAACTTAGAATAGTTCCATAAAATCAGTACTGTTAGATATAGTCAGTCATTTAACAGTAATACAATATTAGTAAACTCAGATATCAGCAAACAAGTAATTCTGAGCGTAGTATCCAGTGTTACTATAACCTCAGTTATAGTTTACATATTTCATGCATGTGCTCTGATTCAGTTATGCTCATGTTATTCAGTTAGTATTATTTATGAATATGAACCTATGCATCTCAGCCTACCTCACTTAGCATACCAGTGGTGAGTCCTCATTGTTTGAGGATAGATTTATTATTCCAGTATTTCATCACTCAGTTTATTTCAGTAGTCGGAGTTAGTTGGGGACTTGTCCCATTAACTCCTTGTTCATACAGTAGAGGCTTTTCAGACATAGAGTATTTATAGATGTACTTAACCTTATGGAAAATTTCTTTCTAGTTTTCGCATAATTATAGTATTATTATTCCGTTAATGTAGTAAGTACCAGTCATGGGTTAGCTTATGGTCCTTTGGGATTATGACCATCTTGTAGAACCTGAGGTACATACTCAGGGTGATACACCACTGGATTATTTAATCTTGGTTCTTTCTTCTCATACGTGTCTGTTAATTTTATTGTGGGATTGGATATTGTGTGTGATTTACTTGATTTTTCAATTCATGTGTCTGCCCTATTAGGGATTTTGTTGTCATTGATAGGTATTATCATTTTTTTAAATGTTTATAAGGTATCAAACTTGGGCAAATTTTGTGATTCTAGACATGGTAGATTTTGATATAATTTTGGTTATGAGTTGTTTTCTCTGTTCATGCTATACTGGATAGTCATGCTAAGATAGTAATAATGGCTATGCCGAGAATGCATAGACTTTAGTAGGAGGGTGATTATAGTTCTACTCTAATGAAACTTATTTCCTTTTTACATGCAAGAAGGTTAATTGGGAGAGGTTGTTTGGCCTTCCTAGCACATCTTCGGGACACTTCTGTAGAGATTCTATCTATTTAGTCAGTTTTTATGGGGTGTGAGTTCCAATAGGTTTTTCCTAAAGATTTTTCTTTTATGCCACCAGGCTGTGACATTGATTTCTATATTGATCTAGAGCCAGGTACTCATCCTATTTCTATTCTTTCTTATAGGATGACTTCGGTTGAGTTGAGAGAGCTAAAAGCTCAATTACAGGATTTGTTGAGTAAGGGTTTTATCTGTTTGAGTGCCTCTCTATGGGGTGCTCCTATCTTGTTTGTGAAGAATAAAGATGGTAGTCATCTTATGTGTATATACCATAGGCAGATGAACAAAGTTACATTCCATAATAAGTATCCTTTAACCCGTATTGATGATTTATTTGATCAGTTGTAGGGTGCATCCATATTTTCTAAGATTGATTTGAGCTTCGGGCATTATCCGCTTAAGATTCAGTCTGACGATATTCCTAAGACTGCTTTTTAAACCCGGTATTGGCACTATGAGTTTCTTGTGATCTTGTTTGGGCTGACATACCCCAACTGCTTTTATGAGTGTGATGAATGGGATATTTAAACCCTACTTGAATTCTTTTGTGATTGCATTTATTGGTGATATTTTGGTTTATTCTAAGAGTAAAAAAAAAGAACATGAGAATCATTCAAGATTGTTTTGGGTTTGTTAGAAGAGAAAAAACTTGATGCAAAGTTTTTTAAGTATGGGTTTTGGTAGTTTTCTGTCTATTTTTCTTCATAGATGATGTGTGGTATATGTTGCGTGTAGATATGAATGTTAGGCTTAATGATGAGTAGGATGACTTGGCCTCGATTGTTCATGTTTGGAGTTTAGATGCGGGCTAAGAACCCATAAAATGGCATGTTTATACCCCTTTTGAATCCTATTGCTTTTTCTCTCTAGTTTATTTTAGTTGTAGCATGGTTATAATGTAAACCTATGTTTGAGATGTTATTTTAGCATTCGAGGCATGATTTGTATATTTAGCCTTATTGGGCTAGTATGGTAGTCTTGAATCATAAGTTGGATAGAGTTAACTTGAGTACCCTTGTTTCTAGTTAAAGTTGCTATCTTAGGCTTGAATATGGCTTACTTGACATCTAGAAGATGAGCTAGATACCTTAACCTCCTTTGGGGCATAGTGTGCTTAATTAAGGAAATTAAGGGTTAGTAGTGGGATCTTCTAGCCCACTTGGGCCTAAACTTGTGTTAAGTCTTATGGACGTAGTTGCGGATGTTAGGCATAGATGAGGCTAGTAAACCCTAGAATACGGTTACTTCATAACTTGGTAACTTGTTTTAATATTTTTGGATTGTGGCTTTGAGTTATAGTTATGATACATCTTGTGGAAGTGATATTGGGCATTTATAGATGATATTCCTCCTAAATACATTATGTGGCCTATAGAGATATTATTTTCTCTTAGACTTGATAATTGGCCTAAAGAGATGCTATTTCCTCTTGGATATGCAAATTGGCTTATATTCCTCATAGTCATGATGTATGACCTATCAATATAAGATATCCTATAGAGGATTACATGTCTATCTATATTTTGCCTCCACTATGTGAGATACCTCCTATATGTGAGATGATTAGAGATATGCTATGACTTATAAGTATGATTATCGATATTAGTTTTGGTATATGGTTTTAAGGTTGTGATTATGATGCTGTGACTATTTTGGATAAATTAATGGGCCAAGGGTTGTGTTACGCTAATGATTTAATATATGACGAGTGCTTATTAGTGTAAAAGATGCGATTATAGGTTACAAATACATATATGTTTGTATACATATCTTTCTAGTATGGGATGGAGAAAAATAAGGTATGTTGCTTACGACTTTATTAATTGGACACTGGTGATGGCATGCATAGATTTGGTATTTTCATGAGTATTACATTAGAAATTTATTTGATTGTAGCTAATATATAATCTTATGATTGTTCTGCCTAATTAACGATTAAGATATGTGGTAACTAGTTGTCTATTAGGGGACTATAACGCTTGATGGCTAAGAATCTAATGTATTAGTTAATGATTCTTGCTTAGTTAAAATATGGTAGCTAGCGATGGTTAAAGCGTGAATTATGGTGAGGTCGGGTCTCACATAGGTGAAGGTTAGTTGGTATTGATGACTAAGTTCGTGATGTCGATTAGTCGATGAATGAGGATTTGTGTGTTAATGAGGCTAGATAATAAGAGATGTTGGTAATAAGAGGTGACTAGTTAATAACATTGAATAGTTGCTAAATGATTAACTAATGAATAGTTAAGAAAGGATTTATTAGTAAATGATGATTAGATAATGAATAGTGTCAATTAATAAAAGATGGTTAGGTGATAAGTAGTAATGTATTGTCTAGTAATGATTAACAGATATAGGATGATTAGTTGATAATAATGAATGGTGGATAAATGGCAGTTTTGATCGAGTGATGAGCCTTGACTAGATGTTAGATTTTGGCTAATAAATAAATAGTGGTTAGCTGTTATCCCGTGAATAAGGATTATGTGAAGAATAATGTTTAGGTTAATAACTAGAGGTTATGTGATGACTAGCGAATTAGCATTTCTATTATAATATGTGTTGGTTAGCTAATAACGATTAGTTGGTAAGTATTGACTAGATAGATAACCTATGGTGATATGACTATTTTTATGAGTATTTTAGTGTATGTTATTCGGTAATAACTATTATGACGATAAGTTGATATCTAACAAGGCCGAAGGATACTACTGATGATGTGTTGATATCCGAAAAAGCCAGAGATTGATTATAATCTCATTGTCCTGATGAGGATAGTTATGATACATTTTGATATTGATTGTGTACTTTGCATTCATTTATGCATGAGCATTGCCTATCACCAGTATGCACCTATATTTATCAACCGGTATTGGAAAGTTGCATATATATGGGTAAAGAATATGCCTTGTATTATTGTATACTGATTGAACCTTCCGAGTATGGGATGGTGGGGGTAGCATAGGCTTGTCTAGGTATTTTATTGTCCGTAAGTTGAGGACTAAAGGGATTGTGTCTGTGAAGGTCCAGTGAAAGAATCATCCTATTAAGGAGGCCACTCGGGAGACCAAAGCAGACATGCGTAGCAAGTATCCACATCTATTTGATGATTCAGGTAATTTCTTATTTTCCTTCTTGTCTTGGGTTTGTCGTTCGGGGACGAATGGTTGTTTAATTGGTATATGATGTAACAACCCACCTGGTTGTTTGTGAAATTTTCCCATTCTCTCTATTTTAGTACTTTCTATAGTTTGTATACATAAATTATGACTTACAGGAGCGGATAGTACCAACCCTCGAGATGTTTAGAAGTAATTGAAGTTATTAGTTGGATTATTGAGTTTTAATAAATTTGAGCTTGATTTTGATCTACCCTTGGTCAAGACGACCTCGATATGATATTTTAATATTTCCAATAAGTCTGAAACATACTTGTTAGTTAAATTACATATTTAATTTATTTCTATGGGGTTCCGAATAAATTTTGGAAATTTATTAAAAGTTTTGAAATATTTTAGATAGTTAATTTAATTAGTGATTTAATGAATTAATTTAAGTGGGAACAATTTAGCATATTTATTAAAAATAAGGTAAGATAAATCGAGAGGTGGAGTACATAAGTTACGCTTAGGGCATCTCACACAACATAGAAGAAAAATAAAAGAACTACGGCTTCGGAGCATCATCAGGTGAGTGTACGAGTTGCTTTGTATGCAATTATTTCTAATTTTTATGATTGAATAGGTTAGTTACTAGTTATGACTATGAGGACGTGAGTAAGTAAGAAAAATTATGAAAAACAGTGGCCGAATATGGATGAAAATTGTATGCAGTAGTTTTACAATTAGCAAAAGGTGAAGAAAGACAATTTTGTCATTTAGTAATGATTACTTATGGCCTATTTTCATTAAGAATCTAATGGGAAGGAGGCAATGTTTATTCCAACAAATTTAAAGGTGGCGCAGACCACTAATTCAACTGTTTCCAGTTAAATCAAAGTGGCACAACCACTGTTTCTTCATCACTTTTAAAGTGAATTGTTTTGTCTGGAATTAATTTACCATCTTTTGAATAAAATTAAGGTTTAGTCCTAGGATTTTTAGAGTAAGAATTTATAAGCGGGTGTTATTAAATTCGTATTCTTAAGAGGATTATATGTTTGGATAGATTTGAAACATTCAAAAGCTTTACGAAAGGGCAAGACCCTTACAAGGTAGCTTGTATTTATGTTCATCGATTGAGGTAGGTTACAGTTTCATTGGGGTTTAGACTCGACTTAATTATGTGTATGCTCCTAAATTGGATGCTTGTTGATTGTTATTCAGACATACTTGAAATTGTTGATGTTTGAATTATTGATGCGTGTATAAATGACTAATGAAAATTTACTTGATGGAATTATCTTATGACTTTAAGTGTACTTGTAAACTTTGTACATTGTGTTGTATGCTGTGATATTGATAATACTTATTTATGTTTGACTGGGTACCACACCATTGCGGATATGTATATGTTGGATAGGGTACCACGCCGGTATGTATATTTATATGTTAGATCGGGTACCACATCGGTACAGATATGTATATGTTGGATTAGGTACCACACTGGTACGGATATGTACATGTTGAATTGGGTACCGCGCTGATTTGAATATATTTATGTTGGATCAGGTACCACGCCGGTACGGATATGTATATGTTGGATCGGGTACCACGCCAGTACTAATATATTTATATTGGATCAGGTACCACAGTGGTACGGATATGTATATGTTGGATCGGGTATCACGCTAGTACGGTACATGAACATAGATTGTTCTCTGTAGGTCATGACTATTTGGGCAAAAATAAGTCCTGTAGCATATGTGTACATATATGTGTTGATTCTGTGGATGTTTACAGTATGATTGATACTCTTGATGGTTATGTGGCTTGTTTGTGAGCACTGTTTGACCTATTATTGCTGTATTATTGATTCATTGAGTATTTTTTATGTGATGATTTCTGTCTACTTGTTATTTTATTTATGTTGTGTACATGTTATTAAGTTGAGTCGGCCTATGATACCTACCAGTACATAGTGGTTTGTATTGATACTACCCTGTACTCTTCTTTGGTTGAGTGCAGAAAGTTTTCTAGAGTCTCAGACACGACCTCACCTCTAGGGTTTGATAGTAGATCTTGATTCATGGGTGAGTACTTCATCTCCAGGCTGCCATGGGTCACCTTATTAGTTCTTTTCCATCTTTCGGGCAACGAAACATTCATTATTTACTTTATTTTGGATATGTCTTTAGACATGATCTTTGTTAGTAGTTCTTGTACGATGGCTTTTGGGTCTTGAGAATTTTAGTAAGTAGTTTGTTTTACTTCCATATTAATAATGATTAGTCCTAGATTATTGTTATTATGTTCATTTTATAATAATATCATCTTAATATTGACTAAGTTATTGGGTAATGGTTCGAATTAGATAGTTCTCCCACAGGAAAATTTGTGTGGGTGCCAGTCATGACCATTTGGGTCATGACACTTGCAGCCTCATCTTTAGACTTAAGGAGCTATACCTTAGTGTACCTAGAAAAGTCATCAATAAAGGTAATATAATACTTCTTTCCACCTTTACTAATAGTTTTCTTAAAATCTGCTAAGTCTGAATGTACTAGTTCAAGCAATTCTGTCTTTCTACTAGTAACATATTTAAAAGGTTTTTTGGCATGCTTTGTTTCTACACACAGGACACTTAGAAATATCGTCAATACTTACTGTAGGAATTAATTCTAATTTTCTAAGTCTTTTAATTAAAGCTATATTTACATGACCTAGTCTACCAAGCCATAAATTAATAGACTTAGCATTATAAGTAGAATTAAGAATATTTGCACTATCAGCAATCTCATGATCAATGTTCAGTACAAATAATCCCCTACTAAGGTATCCCTTCCCAACAAAGTCTTTTCCATGAGAAATAATTATTTTATCTGCTTCAAAAATAAGTTTTAAGGCCTACTTTGTTGAGGAGTGCTCCAGAAACTAAGTTTCTACGGAGCGAGGGAACATACAAAACATTGTTCAAGGATAATGTTTTTCCTGAAAATAATTTAAGTAAAATTTTTCCTTTACCCAAAACTCCTGCATTAGTGGAGTTACCCATGTAGACACACTCGCCAATGGTGGATTCCTCAAAGTCATGGAATAACTCTTTATTGGCGCAAAAATGTCATGAATCACGTGTGTCCATCACCCAATCATTCTTATACTGCAATAATTGCTTCATCACCCTCAGTAAGATAAGCTTGGACATCAACTTGTACTCACCGTTTTAGTTTTTTAAACTATCCCATATTTCTTTAGCAGATTTGTAAGTAACAAATAAATCAAATAAAGTATTAGTCATATGCCTCAATAAATGTCCTATAACATTTTTGCTATCCTTTTTAATCTTCTTTTTAGCAAATTCGTCAACAGTTGTAACAGTGTTTGAACCACTAATAATGTTAGAATCATCATTAAGCAAAACATAATCAACTTTTGATTGTTCTAAGAAAATCAGATGTTTTTGTGACCAATGTTTAAAATTATTTTCGTCTAATGACTCAAGTTTTGACAAATCAGAAAAAGTTTTATCAAAAAAAATAGCCATTTATCAATATTGTATGTAAGGAAATTGCTTTCAAGTTGTTTGGAAAACATTACAACAAGATTGATATTGTATAGGAATTAGTAATAGTAAGTGAGTTGTCACAAACACTGTATCATGGCAAGCCACTGCCTTGAAAGGGATTTTGGCCCGACTCCGGTGCAAATCCTTCTAGCCGGGCTCCACAAGGTTCTACAGCTACTTCCAAACATGTGCACTCTTGTATGAAAGTTTGGAGGTTGCCCAAACCAATTATCCAAAATAATTCAAGAAGAGAAAATGAGGAAGACTCATTTTTTTCTTGTTATTGTTGTATATGTTTTTCTCTTTTGATGTTCCTTATATAGCATATTGGAATTGACAAGGATGAATGAATTTGGAGATACTGATGGTGAAAATTAATGACATTAAAGAGTCATTACTATAATGTTATTGAATTGACATTCTGCGGAGGTATGTTTATTTTCATTGTAACGTAGGAGTGTATGTTCAACTCCTCCTAAATGTATGTTTTCTTTTGTTTTATTTTTTATTCTTTGCATTGCACTAAATGCTTTAAGAAGCATTAAATCCCAAATACACTCTATTGTGTATTGAGGTGTGCATTACTAAAATCTCAAAATCCATGGTATTAGCAATGCAATTCATTAACTTGATTAAAGATACTATTATCCCTCAAAATTTTTTCTGCATCCTTTCTGAACATATAAATAGAGGGTATTTCTGTAAATTTTTTCAGAGATTATGTAATTCATGTTATTTTTAATACATCAAACTAAACACTAGATAAGAAAAATACAAGCATAACTACTACAAGTATAGCTAGCACAAGCATTACTAATACAAGCATTACCAATGCACCATATTTTACATTATTCTTATACACTCTACCAAATGATCCCTAAGTTCATCCAAAAACCCTCTAAGTTAAGAGCTCGTATAATAATCCACGATCTAGATGTATATGCACTAAATGTACATCATCCACATATGGCGTGAGTTCCCAAATGTCTGCATAAGAAATTGATGCAATCTCTTGGGAGTCGTAAAATAAAATATTTGGTCCTCTTTTGAAGTCAGTTTATCTAATCGTCAAAGTTTTATAAAATAAAAAATTTTATATTGTAAAATCAAAATTTAAATATTTAGAATTTATATGAAAATTACTATAGGTTTTGCTTCTTCTCATGTTAATAGAATGAGAAAGTATATTATAAATTGTTAATGAAGATTTACATGATTTGAATTTTGATAAGTGAAAAACAACGGAACGAATAACATAAAGAGCGCTTCAAACAACACTGAATTATGATTCAATCTTGCTCTCAAACTAGAGTGGGACATTCTTGATACCCTTACTACTCATTGAAAAAATACTTTTTAACTGCTAATAGATAATCAACCTTAACTCAATCTTTAATTAAAAGAAATTAGGGTAAAAATAGGCTAAAAACATGGATGAATTAAAAGCATAACTCATAGGACGACTAGATCACTAGCAGATATAATTCAATGATAGGTCATAGCTCTGTTGACCAAGACAATTACACCACATAATCAATACACTGCATCAAAAGGGTATCTTAGACTAGAGGAAAGAAAACCAGCTTGCATTAGCCATTGATAACTGTTACATATCCGATCCATGAATAATATAGGGAGTTATGTATTTATTATTTATGTAATTTAATTAGATATTAATTCAAGGTTTACTACATAGTATTCAGTAATTCAGTCGTTAGATAGATGAACTCCAATAGAAGATCATATAATCAATATACTCAAAACATGATTCAATTGCTCAACAATCCAATTGTCTAACACTATTTACTCTTTGAATAATATTTTGTTACAGTTCAATATCTTTGCAACATTTACATATATTATGACTTTGGCATTGTGTTCAATATTCATCAGGCTACCGATGATCCTCTGTGATCTCCTAATATCACTTCTTTGTCTCGACTCTGTCCGCCTTTAATTAACTTACAACTTACATTGTTATTTACTTACTTTTTAACATTAAACTTTATTCTGCTATGCCTGATTGCATCAGGACCTCTTATCCTTTATATATCACTAACAAATTTAATTATTCCTATGTTTGGGTAGACAATAATTATTTAATAATGTCTCTAAAAGTTGAATCATAAACTCAATGAAATATTGTAACCCACTAATAGTCCTTAACCTCTAGGAATTTGAAATCGAATACACAAGGCATGTTTAAAAATAAGGATAATATATGAAATTATCAGTATTCTATCAGTTGAGCCTAAGAGAGCTGCCTTAAGACAACATGTTTTGTCATTCAGTGCACTCAACACTTACAACATGAAATCATAGTCCCATATTTTTTATTCCCACTTTTCCAAAATGATTAAAGTCCTTTACGAGGGGCGATTTTCTATAAATTTTGGGAGTTTTCACCTTTGGAGGTAAGATTTCCTTACATTATAAACTTGAATTATTTACTAAAATTCATAAAATTTCCTAGAAACTTACCCATGGTAGAATTTGGTGTTTAGCCCTAAATTATGAACAGAAGGGAATTGGTGGAAATTTGATTATTTTCAGTTGTTATTGATCCTAGGGTATTAGAGAACACTTACTTTGGTAGAATTAATGTTGTTCATGCTAAATTATATAGAATTCATTATTTTTGAAGGGTTAAAAACCCTAAGTTGATGAACTAGGGCAATCTCATGATTTAGATTGATAATTATAGGTTCTAATGGTTGTGAAAGGTAAGATTATTGAAATAATTATATATAATTGTTGTTTATAGATCAAGAATTAGATGAGATTAAAAGGGAGAGAGAGTTTGTGTCCAGATAGTATTTCAAGATAGGAATCGAGGTACGATATGGTTTATTTGTAGAAAAATACTTGCTTAACTCTACGCTTATATGTGAATTAAGTATTTGTGATTTCTTTCAGGCACTACTTGTGATTATTTTCTATTTTTACATTTACATTGATATGATGATGAGTATTGTGATGTCGTACAGAAGAGTTGATGACATTGATGATGATATTGAGATTATGATGATGATGATCTTGAAAATGATATTGATGATGATGATGAAACGATATTGACATCATCACGATATGATAGATGACGATGAAGATGAGATCAGAAAGAGATGATGTGAGCATCCTACATACATGCATTCATCATATGCATTTATGTACTTATAATATATATGTTGTGGTGAACCTTGTAGAAGAATGTGACTAAGTGTAAAAATGTGTAAATGTGTACTTGTATTCTTATTGATGTGAAATATTATAACTATAATTGGTTGTCATTATTTGTATGTTCTATTTTGATCACTATTACATGCATTTGTTTTGCCTATTTGTATAGTGTCAAGTTGAGTCGGTCTATGATATCTTCTAGTACATAGTTGATGTACTGATGCTACCTATTTTTTTATTGAGTTCATAGAGTGTTTTAGCATTTGAGATGAGACCTCGATTCTAACCAGTATTTACAGAATCTAATTTAAGGGTGAGCACTATGACCGAACAAACATTGAGTCTTTTATTTTTTATGTTCATTTTTTGGGATTAAGAAACTCTTATTTTCATATTTTGGATAATTTGTTAGACAGTAGCCATTGGATACTGTTAGATGTTCTTGTATTGTGACTTTAGGTCCTCGGATTGTAATAAATAAAGCACTTTTGCACTATATTATTTGGTGATGATATTTGATTAAGTTTTGGATTTTATTTTGATAAATTAATATTTGTGTTTTGTGTCTTCAAAGTAAGAAATTGATTAAAGTAACTTGTGAAGGGTTGACTTAGTTAGTATAGGTTGGTTAAATGGTCCTCCCACGGTGGTGTTAGGGTGGGTCCCAATCTTGACAACTTCGGTCGTGATAAATATGTATCAGAGCACTAGGTTCGTACATCACATATCACAAAAATGGGTCTAGTTGAGTGAAACACCTAGACTTTGAACCATTGAAAAATTTCATCAATTGATGTCACTAGGGTAGATAAGACTAGGGGGATCAGTCGTACCCCATAGATACGAGTCGTATCCTACTTTCCCTCCTGTTTCATATCCTATACAGTGTGGTAAGGGTTACTCACTGTCCTAGGTATGGGTAACCCCCTCCTAAATCATACCAAAAGGTATGAGTCGTACCAAAGGGTACGTGTCATACCAAGTGAGTCATCTAGAGTTTGGACTTGAACTTTAAGTGGAATGTTTTTGATACGAGTGAAGCATACGATTTAAAGGTTGAGTTGTACCCATTGGATACAAATCAAGGGTGTGTTTTCGTATCCTTAGTAGTGTAGGTGACCTAGTAGAAGCCTAGGGTATGAGTCAGGGTACCACCCATACCCTAGGGTATTATTCCTCTAGTGAGTTGTACCCCTATGTGGGTCCACTTTCCAACTTTTAGTTGAGGATCTTGTGGTCATTTCTGACACACTAAACCCTAAGTCCCTTCACTATATAAGTGTATATTGCCTCCTTAAACACATTTTGAGTCGATTAAACATCCAAAACACTCTTTCAGACTCATCTTTGAAGAATTGGAGGCTAGGGTTTCAAAGGTAATCTTCAAGAGGCAAAGTAAAGTAAAGTAAAGACTCTTGGTGAATTAATATATCTAAGGCATGTAACTCTTCAACTTGTTAAATAACTCTAAACCCATGTATTTTACACTTGAATTAGTAAGTGTACATGGTGATTTTAAAATCAAATGAAAAGG
The DNA here is from genome assembly GCF_002878395.1 of Capsicum annuum. Lineage (NCBI taxonomy): Eukaryota > Viridiplantae > Streptophyta > Magnoliopsida > Solanales > Solanaceae > Capsicum > Capsicum annuum. The sequence continues at coordinate 180,212,342 of NC_061122.1, read as the reverse complement.
GTTTTATTGCCTAATGATGAATAATGTTGATTCTTGCTTAGTCTTAGGTTTATACATGTTATTGATGATGATTTATATATGTGGGTGCTTTTTTGTATGTGGTTTAACATGAGGTTCTTGAGTAACCCTAATCTTGATGATTTCTACCATAAAAATAGCCTTGTTAAAGGTATGCACATAAGGTTTTTATGAAAGTAACTAAGTGAATTGTCTTGCTACATATTGTGATCTGTTTGACACGACCTACCCTGGGGCCTTGTTTTAATAGTCATCCCAAGTCTGACAGGACCAGATACCATCCCCGTTACCCAACCCAACTTCCAACCGCCTACCGTGAGTTGGCTAAATTTTAAGCATATGGCAAGATAGTGTAACAACTTACATAAAGAGTCTGGGATAAGATCACAACTGTGACCAACCTAACTGAGTCACACCATCCCATACCAACAATTCATCTATACCAATCCATACCAAAACAAGGGCCATAAACCAGGCCATAACTAAGTATGTTCTAAAACATAATATAATTAATCCCAAAATGAAATAGGATGGAACAATGAGAAATTATGTCTGATGATGCCAACCTCCTACCTTATTCCAATGACATCAATACCGATCCCGCCCATTCCTACCCATAGAAGTACAACAAAGCCTCTAACTAAAAGAGAAATAAAATCCGATTGGGACATGCCCCAAACCATAGCCAAAACCAATATCCAAAATAAAATCAAAGTATCTAGAAATATCCATAACATGAAATGAAGACTTTAAGAAGGATGGAAGCTTGCCACTTTAGTCCAAATTCTGATCCCGATTCAATCAATATGTAGGAGAAGTAGAACGGCCAGTTCCTACATACCATGGGTATACAACCGCCAGTAGACAGGGTTAGTGAGTGACCACTAGCATGATTTTAGGGTAAGGATAAAATAATTCCATTTATAAAACCAAGTAAAATCATCCATATTCACACAACCATATATATATATATGTATATATATATATATATATATATATATATAACCATGAGGGAAAAGGGATCGGGTTTAAAATGCCTTGAAAAACTTTACCTGGGTTGTATTAGTTTTCCATCCTAAACCGCCCATGGGCTATATGGGTTTAGCTATCCCTACTGAAAAGGCCCCAGTGCGTGTTGTCCTAGGACCAGCGAAGAAAACCTTAGGATGAATAGTATATCCCCAAAATATAGTGTGACATCATGCACACGGTCACCAAGACCAACCTCATATCATAAAATATGAGTTTCCAAATTTGGTTCTCCCTAGGACCTCCACCTTCCAGGGCTTTGCATATTCTGCCATTATTGCCCAATTAAAATCAATTTCGAAATAACCACATCATTATCCATTTATTTACCAAGTCCTTTGATATTGGTATCGTCATACCAATCCATACTTGCAAGAAAATCCATAGTCAACCATTCAAAGATTTAAGGGGACTTTTAAGTGTCCTTCCATTTACCATATTAAACCACTTGCGGGAATTCCATGTACCCCTCAAGAATAACCATTATAAATTTACTATTCCAAACTATTTAAACCATGAATAATTCCTTTACCAAGTTTTAAAACATACAAGAGTTCCATTAAAAGTAGTCAATGCAATGAACATATCTTTATAAGCATTTTGTCAAACACATTGAGGGCATAATAAGACCAAAACCAATTCCAATTACCATTAAACCATTCCCATGAAATCCAATTATCCAAAATCATCATTAATGTATATAAAAGCATAGTGAAAACCATGGAAAACCATAACTCACCATTTAATATCAAAACCCCCAAATCATAGTTGAAAACCAAAATCATACAATCAATGAAATCATGAAAATATTCCTAAAAACCATGCTTTTAGTTAGAATTAACAATGAGGGACTATAACATGCCTTAAACGAAGATGATGACAGAAAAAAATCACCAAGATAAACCCCAAATTGACCCTTTAGTTGAAACCATAACTTCCCTTGCCCAAAAACTCTTGAGAGAATTTTTGAGTGTTTTGAAGAGTTTGTAAGTGTTAATGAATGGAATAACAGGGTAAATAAACTTCCAAGTAGGTTACAAGTCATGGGGCCTTACTAGGATAAGTGGGGAAATATCCCACTAAAGTTGCACCAAAATCCCATCACAGGGATACGACTGTCCCTCTTGAGTTATACCGTAAAATACTATTGGTATCCTCTAATTTTATCCCAGCCTAAACCTTTGACCCCAATACCTTCTAGCATACGAATTAATCTACCAAGTCATATTAACAGCATACGATCCGTACCTTTTATTCATACCCCTGACAGATTTACACCCAAGGAAGATTTAGATGCTGTCCACCATATGAGTCCTGGGTATGACTCGTACCCTAGTTTATGACTCACAGTGATCCACTCATACCTAGATCCAACCTAATTAACCAAGTTTAAGATTAAGTTAAAGAACCAAACGATCCGTAACCACTAATATGACTCATACCCCTAAGTTGTACACATTCCAGTTACCAAAATCCATCCCACCAACCAACACTGGTTAGTATATGACTATCCTATACCATCTATACCCCAACATACAACTCGTATCTATAAGTCATATTAGGTCCAGTGATCAGAATTCTAGAAAATTTTCTCAGGTCCAGTAACTAAGGTGTTTTAGTGTTGAACTAAGGAAATGGACCAATAAGTATGAATGATTGATATATGATTTTGTAAAAGTATTGTGAGCCATGTATTATGAAATTATGACCTTGTTGAGTTAATGACTAAAAAGGGTTTGAAGTCCCTCAATATGAAGATGAACATGAATTGTATATTGAGCTAAAGCGTGGAGAGAATATGGTATAATATTGTTAAAGAAATGTGAATAGTTTGTCAGGGTCTTGATGACCATAACTTGGATTGTATGATAAATTGAATGAAGGTAATGTCCTATTAAAATGATTGAGCAATGAAGGCTCCTATAAGGACCATGAGGTCATGTATAGTGTTGAATTAATTAAATGGTTAAAGTACTTAAGTGTTGTATGGAAGGAATGTTGATGCATGGGAAAAGGGTTTAAGTCTAAATATCAATTAATGATAGTTGTGATGGCATAAGTTGAAGTCCCTTGACTTATAAAATGGCTAAAGGTTGAAGTCCCTTGCCTTATGGAATGGCTTGAGGTTAGAGTCCCTTAGCCAATGAAATCTCTTGAGATTAAATTCCCTTACTTAAAGATATCTCTGAAGTTTAATGTACCTCACCGAATGAAACGACTGGTAGTTAGAGTCCTTTGGCATAAGGTTAGATTCTATTAGCTAATGAATGGGCATGCGGTTGGAGTCCCTTGCCTAGATGAATGTGTTTGAATGATTATGTATGTGTTTAACGTCCCTGGATAATGAGCGAGTTAATATGGTTAAAGTCCTATGCGTAATAAGAAACAAATGAATCTATAAGTGTGGAGGGTCAGAGTCCCCCACTTCATGTCTAATGAATGAATGTTCAAGAATATTGTGAAGACTTGATTTCTTGATTAGAATGTGATATACCTATATGAAAGGATAAGTGTATGAATATGATTGAATATGATGTATTGGCTTGCTATTGAATAATGATGCTACTTTATCCTTATTCTTGAGTTACATGATATCAGTCCAACCACTAACCATCTTCGAATGCTATGTCCCCATGTGACATAGGGGCCTGAGCATCACCTTCTCTTGTTGTGCAGTGATTAGGTGATCAAAGAAATTCATGCATTGACTTTGGAGTGGTGAGCTTTCTTATTTAGAAAACATTCATTCTTAGTCTCCTATCTTTAGACTTAGTCTTATTTTAACTTGGTTTGGCTATTGTCGAGGGCTTGTCCCGACATATACATTTCTAAACATCAGTTTGAATAGAGATGTTGTGGATGACTGTGGACTTGGGTCTAATGGTTAGATTAATGAATCTAATAAAGTGTTTAGACATGTTTAAGTTATGACTTGTAGTATGTTTTATGCAACCTTATCATATGGTTAAGATTTATCTAACCCTTGTGATATATATTGATAATTAGGTTGGGTTATCGAGGCAACCTTTGGTTCATGTAGGATTTAGGTTCCCATATGAAATAGCCTAGTTTTGGGGCATGTCAAGTTGGTATCAGAGACTAGGTTCATGGTAAGTTGGGTTTCCATAATACCATATTGAGTAGAGTCTCTTTTATGGGTTTGAAATGCACCACACTTATAAAAGAGGGGCTACAAGACAGTTTAGGAAATATTTTCCTTTATTGTGTTTCAATATTAAGATATATAGTATTAGGTCTTGAATTCCTTAGATTTTCATTTGCTATCTTTTAGATCATACCTCCAAGAAGATCTGAGGTTCAGGCAAACACTTCTGCCCCAATTTAGGGCCCTATGGATGAAGCTTGTCCAATTTCTAGAGTTCAGACCTAGGATAGGGCTGTGATATTTGACCATATTCATGGGGTTCCACCTATCCCTACCAACCCCAACTATGAATACCACCCTTCTATTCTGTTATCTTAGATATATACTGCTAATGTTGAGTTTCGTTGCTTTATTAACCTCTTGACTTAATTGGTAGCTCCTGAATTGAAGCATGATGCTTCTACTACTATTTATTCTGAGGCCAAAAGAATTAGCCAATTTATGAGGTTAAGCCCTCATATGTTCTATGCTATGAAGGTTGAGGAAAATTCTCAAGGCTTTATTAAAGATATAGAGAAGATTTTTTGAATCATGCATGCTTTAGAGATTGAGGCCGTTGAGTTTTCTTTCTACCAATTAAAGAATTTAGCGGACCAATGGTACAAAGGGTGGGAGTTGTCTAGAGGTGTTGATGCTAGTCCCACTATATGAGAAGATTACTCTGAGGCTTTCTTAGACCACTTCTTTCCTTGTAAGTCGAGGGAGGCAAAGGTGGTAGAGTCTGTGAACTTAAAGTAGGGGAGGATTTCCGTTCAAGAGTATCCCTTGAAATTCGGCCAATTGTCAAGGTATGTTCATGAGATGGTTTCTAGCATGAGGGCTAGAATGCATAAGTTTGTCTTAAAATTGTCCCATGAGTTAGTCCTTGAGAGCAATGCGGCCTTGTTGATTGCTAACATGGATATTTATAGATTGATTATATATATGCAACAAGTGGATGAAAAGAAAAAAAAGCAAATTGACCTTAGTGGGAGGCAGGGAAAAAAAATTAGGCCTTCTAAGAATAATAGTAGAGATGGAAGCAAGTGGTCACCGAAGAAGTGGGGGAATTCGAGTTCCTTCTTCTCAGCTAGTGTTTGCTCTCCTTACCCAAAATTTTTAGGTGATCATCAACCTCAATTTAGTGGTGTGTTCTGGTCATAGGGTGCCTAATTCTAGGCTAGTGGTGCCCAATCGGCTCCACTCCACCCTCTTTGCAGATTCTGTGGTCAAAGTCAATGTGGTTAGTGTAAGAAGGGGAGGTACAAATATTTTCATTGTGGTTATATTGCGAACATGTAGCGTGAGTTCCTCTCTCTAGCAGCTTCTTGGGCAGTAGGGCTCCTGTTTCTACTCCATCTACTCCCACACCAAAGGGTGCTATGTCTACCTTTACTTCTGTTTCTAGCACCGGCGCTGGCGGGAACCACTTGTATGTACTTGGTACTCACTAGGATTTTGAAGCATCTCCTGGTGTTGTCATGGGTATGTTGAAAATTTTCTCCCTTGATGTATATTGTTTGCTTGATCCAGGGTCTACACTTTCTTATGTGACCCCAAATGTTGCTGTGCATCTTGATTGTGGTCTCGAGAGTCTATCAATTACTCTTTGTATTCCACCCCAGTAGGAGACCCTTTGTTTGTTAGAAGGGTCTATAGGGGATTGTGGTATCTGTTGGTGGTAGAAATACTTTTGTAGACTTGATAGAGTTGGACATGGTCAATTTTGATGTCATTTTGGGGATGGATTGGTTGCATTCTTTCTATGCTCCCTTAGATTATCGGACCCGTAAGGTCATGTTTAATTCCCTAATAATCCGATTATTGTATGGGAAGGTGGTTCCCTAGTGCCTAAGGGAAAGTTCATTTCTTATCTAAACGCCCAAAATTTGATTTCAAAGAGGTGATTGTATCATGTTGTCTGAGTTAAAGATTCTTACTGGGAAGAGCCTTCTCTAGAATCCATTCCCATGGTTAATAAGTTTCCTGAGGTGTTTCCTAATAATATTCTCGGCATTTCTCCAGATAGGGAAAGTGATTTTGAGATTTATATTGTTCTGGACACTCATCCAATTTCTATCCCTCCTTATAGAATAGCTTCGACAGAGTTGAAAGAGCTCAAGGAGCAATTAAAATACCTCTTAGATAAAGTTTTTTTCCACCCTAGTGTGTCTCCATATGGTGCTCTCGTGTTGTTCTTGCGCAAGAAGGATGATTCCATTCGTATGTGCATTGATTATCATCAATTGAACAAAGTGACCGTAAATAATAAATATCCTCTTCCTAGGATAGATGATTTATTTGATCAACTTCAGGGTGCAAAGTATTTCTCTAAGATTGATCTTAGATCGAGTTATCATCAACTTAGGATTAGGAATACAGATATCTCTAATACTTCTTTTAGAACCCGGTATGGTCACTATGAGTTTCTTGTCATGTCTTTTGCATTGACCATTGCCCTGACGGTATTTATGGACTTACGTTCTTGGATATATTTGTTATTGTCTTCATTGATGACATCTTAGTTTATTCTAAAAGTGAGGTGGATCATGTAGATCACCTCCGTGCTATGTTGAAAACTTTGAAGGATCATTATTTGTATGCCAATTTCTCCAAGTATGATTTTTGGTTGAAAGGCGTAGGTTGAAGTGGCCTAGACCTACGACTCTAATCGATATTCAGAGCTTCTTGGATTTAGTCGATTACTATAGATGGTTTGTGGAGAGTTTCTTGACAATAGCTTCCCCATTGACCAAGTTGACCTAAAAGAAGGTCTGGTTCTAGTGGTCGGATGCGTGTGAGGGTAGTTTTGAGAAGTTGAAAGATAAATTGACTTAGCTCTAATTTTGACTTTTCTTGAAGGTAATGATGGTTTTGTGGTAAATTGTGGTGGTTCTTGTAATGGTCTCTATTATTTGTTGATACAACATAGTAGGGTGGTGGCCTACACTTCTAGACAATTGAAAGTTCATAAGAATAACTACCCTACTCATGACTTAGAGTTGTTATCCTTGGTCTTTGCATTAATGATTTGATGACATTATTTTTATGGGGTTCATATTGATATCTTTTCCGATTATATGAGCCTCCGATATGTGTTTACTCAAAAGGAGTTAAAGCTCAGCCAAAGAAGGTGTTTTAAGATGTTGAAAGATTATGATATGAGTCTTCATTACCATCCCGATAAGGCGAATGTAGTCATCGATGATCTTAGTAGATTTTCCATGGGAAGTTTGGCTTATGTAGATGAGAATAAGCGAGAATTGGTAAAGGAAATTCACAGTTTGGCTAATCTTGGAGTTTGACATCCAAGCTTTGAGGATGGTGGTGTATTTGTGCATCTGGTATCACAACTGTCTCTTGTTGTTGAGATAAAGGAGAAGCTAGTATCGGACCCCAACTTGATGAGAATCAAGGATAATGTGGGTTAACACAAAGTTATAGACTTTGTGATTTGTGGTTATGGTATCTTGAGATACCAAGGTAGGCTATGTGTTCCCGTCATTGATGGATTGAGGGAAAGGGTCATGGCCGAGGTTCATGAATCCCGTTATGTTATTTATCTCGGTTCCACCAAGATATATCATTACCTTAGAGAGTTCTGTTGGTGGATCAATATGAAGCATAATGTGGCTAGCTATGTAGCCAAGTATTTGGTGTGTCAACAAGTAAAAGTTGAGCACTTGAGGCTCGGTGGTTTATTCCAAGAAATTATGTTACCCGAATGGAAGTAGGTGGCAATTAATATGTATTTCATTACCTGCCTTTCAAGATTTTGGAATAAATGTGATTCTGTTTGGGTTATTGTTGATAGAATAACCAAGTCTACTCACTTTTTGCCTGTGAGGATAAATTACTCGGTGGAAGATTATGGTAAGTTGTATATTGCAGAGATAGTGAAGTTACATGGTGCTCCAATTTCATTTATCTTGCATCGTGGTCCTCCATTTTCATCCTAATTTTATAAGTCATTCCAAAAAGGTTTAAGCACTAAGGTGTGCCTTAGTACCTCTTTCCACCCACAAACAGATGAACAAGTGGAGAGAACTATCCAAACATTAGAGGATATGTTCTGAGCTTATATGATTAATTATGGTGGTAGTTGGTATGACCACTTGCCTTTGACTGAGTTCACCTAAAATAATAGTTACCACTCTAGTATTGGCATAACGCCTCTTGAGGCATTGTTTGGTAGGAGATATCAATCTCCTATTGGGTGGGACAAAGTTGGCGAGGGTATGTTGCTTGGCCCCGATTTAGTTCACCAAGCTTTGGAGAAGGTGAAGGTAATTCATCATAGATTTAAAACTTCTCAAATTTTCCAAAAGTCCTATATAGATGTGAGGCGTTGGGACATAGAGTTTAGTGTTAGCGATTGGGTATTCTTAAAAGTATCTCCCATGAAGGGAGTGATGCTGTTTGGTAAAAAAGTGAAACTTAGTCCTTGATATGTTGGTCCCTACTTGATTGTTAAGAGGGTTGGCAATGTTTCATATGAGTTGGAGTTGCCTTCTAGTGTGAACTTCATTCACCCAGTTTTCCATGTCTCTATACTGCAAAAATGTATGGGCGATCCTTCGTTAGTTGTTCCCATAAGATATGTTGATATGTCAGACTCTCTTATTCCTATGAGAAGATCTCGATAAGGATCTTGTATCCACAAGTTTGTCAGGTTCAAACAAAAGAGCTGGCCTCGGTAAAGTTTCTATGGAGGAACCAGAAGTCCGAGGAAGCTACATGGGAAACGAAAGAGGACATGAAGTCCAAGTATCCACATGTGTTTCCTATTCCAGAAACTTGTAATGGAGGTATGTGTTATTCTCCTTGCTTTGATTTATGTCTTTGATAGACAATGGGTTAAAGTCTCCAATGTTTGAAATTGATCTATGCCTTGTTAGACCATGGGTTCAAGTCCCTAATGCTTAGAAACTATATATGTCCTTGTTGTGAGGGGTTTAAGTCGCTAGTATCTTGATTTGATTTACGTCTTTGGTAAAATGATAGGTTCCAGTCCCTAACCCTTGAATTGAGTAAGTAAGCTTGATAATTTGATGGGTTGAAGTCCTTAAGTTGTGAAATAGGTAAGTATTGATAAATAATGGGTTTAAGTCCCAAAGTCGGTGAAGTGAATAATTGATTGATAATGAGCATGATGTGTGATGTGCCCTTGTTGTTTTCTTGTTCTAACCTATTCAAAGGTTGGTTTGAGATGCGATAATGTGTTAACTTATGTATATTACTTGCTTTACCCGTCATTTGCGGATGAATGATCCAAGTGGGGGAGAATTAAAACACCTAGACTTTGAACTAATGAAAAATTTCTTCAATTGATGTCACTGGGGTGGGTATGACTAGGGGCATGAGTTGTACCCCTTGGATATGATTTGTATCATCCTTCCCCTCCCTTCTCATATACTAGGAAGTGTGGTAAGGGTTACTCTCTATCCTAGGTATCTGTGACCCCCTCCTCAATCGTACAAAAGGTACGAGTCATACCAAGTGAGTCGTATAGTGTTTGAACTTGAAATTTGAGTGGATTGTTTCTGAAATAAGTGAATCATATAAGTTAGGGGTTGAGTCGTACCAGTTGGATATGAATCAAGGGTGTGTGGTCGTACCCTTAGCAGTGTAGGTTACCTATGATAAGCCTAGGTTAGGAGTCAGTGTACCACCCGTACCTTAGGGCACGGTTCTCCTAGTGAGTCATACCCCTGGATGGGTCCACTTTCCATCTTTTACTTGAGGATCTTGTGGTCATTTACTACACCCGAAACCCTAAGTACCTTTACTATATTAGTGTATATGGACTCCTTAAACACATTTTGAGTGGATCAAACATCCAAAAAACTCTCTCAAACTCATCTTTGAAGAAGTGGAGGCTAGGGTTTCAAGGGTGATCTGCAAGAGGCAAAGTGAAGTAATGACTCTCAGTGAATCAATTTGACTAAGTCATGTAACTGTTTCCCTTGTTAAATAACTCTAAACCCATGTATTTACACTTGAATTAGTAAGTGTACATGGTGATTTTGAAATCAAATGAAAAAGGTTTTGTTACCTGATGATGAATAATGTTGATTATTTCTTAGACTTTGGTTTATACATGTTATTGATGATGATTTACATATGTGGGTGCTTCTTGTATGTGGTTTAACTTGAGGGTCCTGAGTAACTCGAATCATGATGGTTTCTACCATGAAAATAACCTTGTTAAAAGTATGCACATAAGGTGCTTGTGAAAATGACTAAGTGAATTATCTAGTCATATATGGTGATGTGTTGAACTAGGGCAATGGCCCAATAAGTATGAGTTACTGATAAATGATGTTGTGAAAGTATTGTGTGCCATGTGTTGTAAAATGATGACCTTATTGAGTTAATGATTAATAAGGGGTTAAAGTCCGTCAATATAATGATGAACTTGAATTTTATGTTGAGATAAAGTGTGGTGAGAATACGGTATAATATTGTTAATGAAATGTGAATAGTTTGTGAGGGTCTTAATGACCATAACTTGAATTGTATGATAAGTTGAATGAAGGCAATGGACTATTGAAACGGTTGAGAAATGAAGGCTCCCACAAGGACCATGGGGTCATGTATAGTGTTGAATTAGTTAAATGGTTAAAGTCCCTAAGTGTTGTATGGAATTAATATTGATGCATGAACAAAGGGTTAAAATCCCAATGCCAACTAATGATAGTTTTGATGGCTTATGATTGAAGTCCCTTGACTTATGAAATAGCTCGAGGATGAAGTCCCTCGCCTTATAGAATGGCTTGAGATTGGAGTCCTTTTCCCAGTGAAATTAATCAAGGTTCAAATCCTTTTCTTAAAGAGATCTCTTAAGGTTAATGTACCTCACCGAATGAAATTACTGGCGGTTAGAGTCCTTTGGAATGAGGTTAGAGTCCATTGTCTAACTAATAGGCATGAGGTTGGAGTCCCTTGCCTAGATGAATGTGTGTATGGTTAGAGTCCCTTGTCTGAATGATTGTGTATATGGTTAAATTACTTGGCTAATGAACGTGTGAATATGGTTTCAGTTCTAGGCTTAATGAGAAACGCTTGAATCTATAAGTGTGGAGGGTCGGAGTCCCCTACTTCATGTCTAATGAATGAATGTTCAAGAATGTTTTTAAGCCTTGATTTCTTGATTAGAAAGTGATATACCAATATGTAAGGATAAGTGTATGAAGTTGATTAAATATTATGTATTGGCTTGTTGTTGAATAATAATGCTACTTTATCCTTGTCCTTGAGTTACATACTATTGCTCCAACCGCTAACTGTCTCCGAATACTATGTCCCCACATAACATTAGGGATAAAGCAACATTTTATCTTCCTACATAGTGATTAGGTGATCGAAGCAATTCGTGCATTGACTTCGGAGTGGTGAGCTACCTTATTTTGGAAGACATTCATTCTTGGTCTCTGATCTTTAGACTTAGTATTATTTTGACTTGGTTTGGCTATTGTCGGGGGCTTATTCCGACATATATATTTCTTAATATTAGATTGAATAAAGGTATTGTGGATGACTGTGGACTTGGGTGTAATGGTTAGTTTGATGAATCTAATGAAGTGTTTAGACATGTTTAAGTTATGACTTATAGTATATTTTTTGCTACCTTTTCATATGGTCAGGATTCTTCCAACCCTTGTGATTTATATTTATGATTAGGTTGGGTTATTGGGGAGACCTTTGAATTATGTAGGCTTGAGGTTTCCATACCGCATAGCCCAGTTTTGGGGCATGTCATAACGTCTTGCTGAATCGTATGGAGACGTCTGTACTTTTTCAAGAGGGTAGTGGGCATTAAGAAACAAATTCCCTTCTTTTTTATTATGTGTCATTACTTAACCCTAATTGGTATCTTATAATTTAAATTGGTATCTAATTTCCTTCACTCTTGTTTCATAGATGATAAATACTCGTTCCACTCGAACAACAACAACAACAACAATACAAGTAGTAGTATCTGCACTAATTGTTGGGGATGTAGTTTGGGGGGCATGTCAAGAAAAAAATGGAAGATAAGTAGCACCTATTAGAGATAGAGCCTTGTCAACTGAGGGCTGAGTAGATAGAGAACACCATTCCCTCCCCTATCTCTGCGTGCTCTGCGGTTAGTTCAAAACAAGGATGTGGTATTTGAGAAAGCATAAATAGTGGTCCCTGAATATATGGTGTATGTGAAAAATGGTGCAGCTCCAGTGCCTATAACCACAAAATTGATTCCACAGGTGTTGAAATTTATGGGAAGCTTGGCTGGCATTGGTACTATTCTAGATATTTGTATTTTTATCCTCAGTCTTATAGTATAAAGCTGCTGTTATGCATAGGATGCATGAGGGCTCTAAAACAGGTGTGTATCCTGATAAATATTAGGACCAATGATGAGTATGGACTATTTTGTAAGTTTATTAAGATGAAACCTCTAGTGTAATAAGGTATTAAGTTTGTGGATGCTTTTAAGTTTTTGACTAATTATTATGAGTGTCTGTATAAGTTGGTATAGTTGAGAGGTATGGAGTTTAATTCATGTCTTTTTAGTTATAGACTGAGTCCCAATAGTGGTATAGGTCCTTCGTTAAGTGAAGGGCCACCTTACCTCCACTTACTTGGGCTTAATTCCAGAATATATTTCTTGAAAAATATATTCCTTACACTTATCAAGATTAATAGAAGGATGAATTTCTAATGTTAGAGACGAGTAATATATCTTTTGTGGCCTATGATACCAAGTTTCATGCCTTATCCTGTTATGCACTTCAATTGATCACTATATAGAAGGAGCGGATTAGGTACTATGTGAAAAGGTTTAGATTTGGGGATATAGATGGCTACCTAGTCAGTGTTGGCTTTGGGCAAGTTTTTTCAGAATATGGTAGAGTTTTCTATGAAGGCTAAAGCAATTGGGAAGCAAGGAGAGGTAAAGCCAGAGAAAAAAAGCCTAGACATCTGGTTAGTTCAGTGGAACTTATTCAAAGGATCATGGTTCATTTGACCATGCCTTTATTAGTAGGAGTCCCCATCTAGGTTTATTTATCAACCTTCAAGGATAAGCAACTATAGACAACAACCTCTCTTAACATCAGGTTCCATGAGTATGCAGGTTTGGGATAGATCAAGAAGTATTGTACTAATTACTTATTTGTAGGTCAATTGACTCAACGACCAACTTCTAGTGCTCTAATTCCAGCCAATCATTATGGAGGGGGACATGGTAGGGGATATCTATAGGATAGGTATGGTAGTTATGATACAGAGAGGGGTGGCTACTAAACCAAATGATATAGAGAACAAGTTGGTCAAAATGGTTCTTAATATAGTAGAGGTAGTGGTTAATATGGTGATAAGGCTCAACTTTATATAGTTCTAGCCCATTCTGAAGTTGAAGGCTCTAATGCTGTGATCCCAGGTACTAATCTTTTCTGTGATCATATGGCTTTCATATTATTTTATTTGGGGTCTACTTTCTCTTTTATATGTATGAAATTTGCCTTGGGCTGGGATTTAGATTGTGAATTTCTTGATATTTTTGTGGGATTTTTTATATATTTATCAAGTTTATCGGGCGTCTCTATGAGGTTTATGAGGTATAAAACTTTTGCAGACTTTGTGATTAAGGTATGAAAGAGTTAGATATTCTTTCGGGGATAAGTTAGTTGTCTCTGTATCATGATATTCTTAATTGTTATACTAAGACTATCACTATAGAAATGATCAAGATGTAAAAGTTAGAGCGAGAAGGTACCTTTAAGCTTGATTTTACGAGAATTATGTTAGCTATTCATGCCTAAAAGTTAGTTAAGCAGGGGTGTTGGCCATTTTTAGCCCATCTTCTAGTAGAAAGTGTAGTAGTTCCTCCTATAGCTTTGGTTATAGTAGTGTGTAAATTCATAGATGTATTTCCTAATGATCATCCAGTATGCTTTTGGATCAGCATATAGGCTTAAATTTGTGATCTTCCCTATCTCTATCCTCTTTATCATATGGCACTAATAAAGTTAAGGGAATTGAAGTCTCAAATGTAAGAGTTATTGGAAAAGGGTTTTATTCTTTCAAGTGTTTCACCTTGGGGTGCTTCTATTTTGATGGTTAAAAAGAAGGATGGTAGTATACTAATGTGGATATATTATCGTCAGATGAATACGATGACTATTCATAACAAGTATCCTTTACCTAGGATAAATGATCTACTTGACTAGTTACAGAGAGCTGTAGTGTTTTCTGAAATTGATTTGAGGTCAGGTTACCTTTTGCTCAAGATTCGGGCAGAGGACATCCCAAAGATTACTTCCAAACTCTTTATGGACATTACAACTTTTTGGTTATGTCTTTGGTCTGACCAATGCCCCAACTACTTTTATAAGTCTGATGAATTGGGGTGTTGAGTGGGGAGAATAAGGAATCCTCACTTGATTCAGATGGAGTTTTGCAGATCGGAGGCCGAGTTTCTTTACCAAGAATGGGTGATTGGATTAGGTTGATATAAAAGGAGGCCAATTATTCCAGATATTCTATTCATTAATGTGACTAAGATGTATCGTGATTTGAGACAATGCTATTAGAGGGGTGGTATGAGGGGAGATGTATCAAATTTTATGGCTCATTACCTATGTTGCCAGTAGGTGAAGGCCTAGCATATGAGACCTAGGGGATTACTCCTAGGTTGCCTATTCTTGAGTGGATGTGGGAATGGATCACCATGAATTTTTTGACTGGTTTGCCTCATACACCTCATGGTTTTGATAGTGTTTGGGTCATCGGTGATTGATTGACCAATTCAGCTCATTTAATTTTGGTTCAGGTCTCGTTCAGTGCTGAGAGGTTAGCTCGTATCTATATTCTTGAGATTGTTTGTTTGCATGGTGTGCCAGTGTCTATTATTTCAGATTGAGGTTCTGTGTTCACATCTCACTTTTGGAAGACTTTTCAATATGAGTTGGGTACTCGGGTTGATCTTAGCACAACATTTCACCCTAAGACTGATGGCCAATCAGAGCGGACTATCTAAGTTTTGGAGGATATGTTCCACGCATGCATGATGGATTTTAGTGGCCAGTGGGAGCAGTATTTGGCTTTAGCAGAGTTTGCATATAATAATAGATACCATTCCAATTTTAATATAGCTTTTTTTGAGGCATTGTTGGTAGGAGTTGTCGCTCCCCAGCGGGTTGATTTGATGTTTCAGAGGTAAGACCTAGAGGTACGAACTTGCTTTGTGAGTCTTTAGATAGAGTGTGGGTCATTCAGGATAGACTTAGATCGGCTCAGAGTAGGCAGAAGTGCTATGCTGATTGTATACTTCATGCCTTGAGATTTGGTGTTGGTGATCATGTTATCCTTCGAGTTTTACCCATGAAGGGTGTGATGAGGTTTGGGAAGAAGGAAATGCTTAGCCCTAGCATATTGGATCATTTGAGATTCTTTGGACTATTGGTGATGTGGCTTATGAGTTGGCTTTGCCCCTTGATCTATCAGATGTTCATCTAGTTTGTCATATTTCTATGCTTCGCCGCTATATTCTTTATGAGTCTCATGTCATTCGTTAGGAGTTGGTTCAGTTAGATGAGCAACTGTCCTTTGTTGAGGAGCCGGTCTCCATTTTGGCTAGGGATGCTTGGCGGTTGCACTCTAGAGTTATCCCTGTGGTTAAGGTTCAGTGGTATCATCGACCTGTATAAGGCTAGTTGGGAGGCTGAGTCTGATATGCGTAGTTCTTATCCTCAGTTTGTTATTGATTCAGGTATTTTTTTGCCTTAATTTGCGGACGAACTAGATTTTTAGTGGTGGATGATGTAACGACCTAAACATTTGATGAAATGTGTGGAATTTGTGATTTTGTGTGATTAGACTATTTTACCCCTCCCCATAATTGCATTATGGTATTTTTGGGGTGTATGGGTGATTGACATTGTTGTCGATGCACTTTAGTACCATTTATGTGATATTGTGGGTTTTTATAGCTTCGAGAGCCTTATTTTAGACTTATGGGGATATCTTTTGATCTGTGCAATGGATGACCAAATGGATTGTTCTAGCAGCTCTGAAATATCAATTTTAGGCTAGGTATACCTTTGGTTCATTCCTGGTGCACCCGAGCTCATTTCGACCTATTGATCGGAACGTTGAAAAATTGGAAATATGGGTGTTGGACCCACTTTTAATCGAAATAAACTCAGATGAAAAATCCAACTTCGCCAATAGATCCGTACTGTCGATTCTAGAGTGTTAGCATGTTTGGCATGATTTTATGGGTTTTTAATCTCATTTTGACCCTCGGTTTGAAAAAATTATGATTTCAGAATTCGGGGATCAACTTTGTGAAAATGATATTTTTTTTGAAATTTGATATCTTCATCGCATCCACAATGTCAAATTTAGTATGGTTGCATAGTTTTTTTCATGTATCGGATTTCGAACGAATTTTAGGAACCTTGTCGAAGTTCGATCGATTAAAAAAACTGATATTGCAGAAAAATCTAATAAAAATAACAGATTTTTCCACCTCTCTTTGACCCATTTTGCTTATTTTTATCTTGCCTGAGGTGAGTTAAATCCTAAAATAGTGTGGGAGCTTAAAAGTAAAGTTTGTGAGAGTTTGGGAAACTAGATTAACACCTATATCTTGGGTTTATTACGGATTTAAGGTAAGAATTTACCTTTTTCTTAGTAATTTCTTGATTAATTTCTCAAAATTCCAAATATCTTAGGGCTTGATTTTAAACACCATTTTCACCTTTTTCTATTTAAATAATATTTTTATCTTATAATTACTAATTTTTTCATCAATTTAACTCTTAAAACAACTTCAGTTCTTGATTTTAACCTGGATTTCAAAGATTTTTATTCTGTAAAGCTTAAAAATGGGTTTTCTTCAGTTTGAACCCTCTTTTTGACTTGGATTTCCAGCTGTAGATACCTAAATATATTGGGAACATGTTTTTGAAGTAAAGTTCTAATTTTTCCCATTTTTTTGAAACCCATTCCTGGGATTCGTTTTTACCTCGAATCAAAAGTAGTCAATATGGGTGTCGTTACTTTTATTTCGACATGTAGATTTCATATTTGGCGTTTTTAGTGGAGTTTGGGATTAGTCGTGGAAAGTAAATTTGTGGGTTCGAAGTGTAGCAGACCGATTTCGGCATTCGAGGTAGGTTATGGTACTCTTTCAGTTTGGGTTGGGTAAATGCATGTTAAGGGTGGGAACTAATCATAAAAATGAATATCTATGTGTTGTGACCATGGGGGCTTATATGTGATGTAATTATCAAAATTGAGATACTATGTGATATGTGTGACCGTGTGGGGTCCTACGTAATATAAATATGAATAATTGCATTGTGTTTTAAGATGAAACTTCCTGGGTTTTGACCCATAGAAGATTTCATAGAAAGCCATTCTTCGGACCTAATACGACTCATGAGTATGCTGACCAGTGTTAGTGCGTGGGATGGTTTTGGTCACTACAATGGGTATGACTTAAGGGTATGAGTCATAGGTCTTGGTACGACTCATGTCAGGGAATCGTATGAAGGGCAGTGTTTGATTTTCCTGGTATTTCATTCTGCCAGGGATATGGGTTATGGCTATGGATTGTATACTGAGGTTATGACTTAGTTGGATGATTCGTATACTGGACAGTGTTTGATCCAGCGGCTGAGGATTCGATACGAGTGGTGGATACCAATCGTATAGGATGGTACGACTTGTATGGGCCAGTCATATCCCTGCGATGAGTTTTAAGGTATTTAAGTGGGGGTATTTGGACATTTTCCAATTTACCCTAACTAGGACCACAACTTCTAATACACTTAGGAGGTTATTTACCCTATTATTCTATTCATTAATACTTAAAAACTACTCCAAAACATCTCATAATTCTCTTAAGAGATTTTGAGGTAAGAAGGCTAGGGTTTCATCTTGTGGATTGCTTTGGGACTTGTCTTGGTGATTTCATTCCATCAATTCTTTGGTATAAGGAATGATTCTATTCCCTTATGTTAATTTCAACCAAAGGCATGGTTTATTTGATTGATTTCATGATTTTACTATGTTATGATTTTGGTCATCTACTATTTTTTGGGGGTTTTGATACTGAATGCTTGGTTATGGTTTCCTATGGTTTCACTTATGCTTTTAAATGCATAAATGATGGATTTGGACAAATATATCACATGGTAATGGTTTAATGGTATATGGAATTGGTTTGGTTATATTATGCCCCCAAGGTGTTTGATAAATTGCTTATAAAGATATGTTGATTGCATTGACTTCTTTTAATGGAACTTTTGGATGTTTTAAAATTAATAAAGGAATTATGCATGGTTTACACAGTTCATTAAGGCTAAAGGTTAAATGTTTATGCTTGTGGAGAACATGAAAGTCTCCCAAGTGGATTTAATATGGTAATTGGAAGGGCACCTAAGGCCCCTCAAACCAAAATGGTTAGCTTGTGGATATTACTTGCAAGTAAGGGGTGGTATAACGATACCAATAATATTTTCCTTGGTTAATATCTGGTAAATGGAGTGTTTGGACATGGTTTTAATTGGTCATTAATGGCGGGGTGTGTAGCCGTGGAAGGTGGCGGTCTCGAGGGGACCAAAAATAAAAACTCATATTTGTCGATATTAGGGGTCTTGATGACTGTGTGCATGTGACATATTTAATATTGGGGGATGTACTAGTAATCCCACTGGGTATTCCCTGGTCGTGCGGTTACACACACTAGGGCCCTTTCAGTAGGGGGAGCTTAACCCGTATGACCTGTGGGTGCTTTGGATGGAAAAGCTACACAGTCCAGGTGTAAAGGTTTTAAATGTATGCCAAACACAGTTCCATTTTTCAGAACTTATATATGTATGGTTGTATGCATTTTGGATGGTTTTACTTGGTTTTATAACTGACATTATTTTATCCTTATCCTTAGATTTATGCTAGGGGTTATTCGCTAACTCCGTCTACTGGTGGCTGTATACCCACGCTATGTATTAATCGACCATTCTACTCCTCCTGTTTAGCTCGCAGATTTGGTATCAACATTTAGACTGAAGTGGTGAGCTTCCATCCTTTTGAAAGGATCATTTCATGTTATGTATTTATATAAACATTTTTTTAATTTTGGATATTGGTTTTGGCCATGGTTAGGGGGCATATCCTAACCGAATTTGTTTACACTTTTGGATAAAGGCTTTGTGGTACTTCTGGGGGTTGGTATGAACGGAATCGGTATTGGTGTCGGCCTTGGCATTGGAATAAGTCGCTGGTCTGACATAATTGGATGATATTGTTGGTTGTTCCATCCTACTACATTTTAGATTGATTTTCATATTGTTTCCCTTTGGTTTATGGTCTATGGTTTGGTTTGGTATGGTTGGGCGATTGGTGTGGTATGATTGGACTCAGTTGGGTCGGTCACGATCGTGACCTTATCTACGAGTCTTAATGAGAACAATAATGCTATCTTTTATATGTTTGAAATTCAGTCCTTCTAAGGCTGGATATAGGTGGTTGGGTTAAGTAACAGGGGGCGGTCCCCGCTCCTGGATAGTGTAACACCCCAAATCTGGTACTCGAAATGCTACTTGGTGCTCATAACCCCGAATGACTACAAGCTAACCCATGACTGATATCTGTACCTGTATACTACATAAAATACTTTATAATGCAGAAACATGAACTACAAGGCCATAAGGTTCAATACTGAATGTGATCTAAATGATATAACAGTTGTGTGGGGTGATCGAATACCCCAAACAAAACTGAACATACTAAAGTCTGAAATATGATAGACTAGAAAGACTCTAACTGACTGAACTGTCTGAGTAATGAGTTGATGGGAAATGTCCCCAACTAACTCCAACTAATAAATTGATTAATGAGATAATAGGGAAATAATCATGTCCTCGAAAGATGAGGACTCACTTCTAAATCTGTCTGCGGATATCTGGAATCTACTGTTGCTCTGGTGCTCGTGTATCTGAACCTATGGTATAAGACACCATATAGCAAATGCGTCAGTACTTTGAATGTACTGGTATGAATGTGAGGTAGGCTGAATGCACGGGGTTCATATGCATGAACAATAATAATAACTGACTAACTATCATGAGCTTGAGAATACATGCATGAAATATAACAACTGACACTAATACTCTGATAACATGAATACTGAATTTGAGTATAACTGATAACATGAGTAACTGTATCTGACAGTCCTGAATCTGACGGAACTAGCTAAGTTCCATACTGTATCTGAGTTGACTGTATCTGACTATCCTGAATTCTGAAGAACTATCGGAGTTCTTTTACTGAGACTGATACTGAGACTGTGGGAGTTAGTCATCTAACCGACATGCCCCAAATGATGCATTATAGCTGAATTGGTGTCCAATCTGTGCCCTAATTGAAAGGGTGTCAATACCGCGCCATTGGTAAGGACAACATGTGAGTGACCCTAATATAACAGGTAAATCTAATGAGAATGGTGGGAACCCTCATATAGCAGGTTAAGCCACCTCATCTACCCTCATATAGCAGGCTATGATGTCTCAACCTATGCTGGGTACATAGTTCTGGAATGCAAGGATTGCTTCTAAGAATCACACCCACATATAATAGGTGAATTCCCACTCTTCGGTTCGTTCGGTGCTAATTTCTACTCCTATCTGAATAAACACTGAACATGATTTATTGAACTGAACATGGACTGAGTTACTGACTTCCATTGACTGATGGAATACTACTTACATCTGACAACTGACTTAGTTCATAAGATCATGGAGATTTCCTAAGTCATAAGACTGTCTGAAGTCTAAGGATAATAGCTTGACTAAGGGTATCATGGAAACATGTCATGGCTCTAGGGACACAACTAATATTTTGGGTACAAGTACCCCCAGAACTCGATGGAAGGAAACTGACCAAGTATAACTTACTTGAATATATAACTAACATCATAATCCATAATACATTTATAGAAGCATTAAATCAAAATATGTGATAGGCATAACTTGTACATACATGGGGATTTCACGGTATCATGCTACTTAGGCATTTTTCCTTCATCTAGGCATTTAATCAAACATATTGCAGACATGGTATATGTAAACATCATTGTACAATAATTAAACATCATGGTTCAATTCTAATTTCATCATTTAATGGTTTTGTCATAGGTTTGCATGAATCTTTATCTATAATAATTTAACCCACATAGAATTTATCACTCAACATGGAGTAAAATTCAATTTCTCATTGTCCACATGAACAAGAGCAGCCCAATCATTAACTTCATATGAAAATCCATAAACTTGAATTTAGAAAAGGGATTTTTAGGGTTCATGGACAAAAGGAGTTAATGAATGAACACAATGCATACCTTGGTTTGTAAATACACGAAGATTGATGGAGGAAATTCTTGATTCTAAATCTTCTATGAAAAACCCTAGGTTGTTCTTGAGAGGTTTTTGAGAGGAGAGAGTGTATTTTGGATGAAAAGTGTCTGAATGACGTGTTAAAGGGATTAAATAAGGGTGTGAAATTGACCCTTTTAACCCTGGACGTGTCTTGTAATTTCAGTAAAAATTTCCCGAATTGGACCCCTGGCACGACGCAGTGTTATCGCGCCATATCATTAGAATTTGACAATTGGGAAATTGAGCGATGGCGCGACACAGAGCCATTGCGTTGTCCCTTATTTTGCGACATGGAACTTTGGCACGGCGTGAAGAAAATTGTGCTGAGACACTGGAAAAGGACAATTGCCATTTTAGCTTATGGCGCGGCGCGCCACAGACCAATATATCGCTGTTTTACGATGGGAACTTGAAATAATCCTAACTTTAAACCCGATTATCAAATTTTTGTGAATATTATATTGATGGAAATCTTATTGAATTCCCCACATGACAGAAAGTGAAAATCTTAAAAATTCCTCATGGAATAATCATCATTCAATTTAGAAGATAATACTAGACATTCTTGAGATGAAATTTGCTAGAAAAAAGTATAGGGTATTACAATATCTGACCCTTGACAACATTCATCCTCGTATGAGACTGACTAAGAGGGGAGAAAAGACAACTAAAGTCCATACTAAACATGAATAATTGGAACATGATCTCATAACTACTAAGCTGAACATATAATATTGAACCTGTATTTCTGATGCATGTGTAGCTGATTCATGAATGCATGACAAAATATTCTGAAGAACTAAGTTTCTCACAATGAGCATGCATGTTTGATGCATAATTACATAACTGAACTGATACATGAGTGCATGACTGAATATGCAATGGTACTTGGTACCAATTTTATAATGGGAACATGAGCATGAAACAGCATACCAAGTTTGTGATGGACACTGAATATGAAACTGAGTAAGCTTAAGGAGAACTATTACCTTGAGCTTGATCTGAGTTGGTGAAGAAGGGGTGAGGATACTTAGTATGCATTTCTTCCTCTACTTCCCAAGCAACTTCCTCAACGGACTGATTTTACCAAAGAACCTTAACTAGAGGGACTTCTTTGTTCCTCAATCTACGAGTCTGATAGTCTTAGATTTTGACTGGAATCTCTTCATAAGAGAGAGTGTTTTGAATATCAATGCTCTGAATAGGGACTACAACTTATGGGTCACCTATACATTTCTTGAGCAAAGAGACATGAAAGACTAGATGAACTGAGGATAGATCTGAAGGCAATTCAAGCTCATAGGCTACCTTGCCAAAGCGACTGAGAATCTTGAAAGGACCAACATATCGGGGAATAAGCTTTCCCTTTCTTTTTAAATCTCTTCACTTCTTTCATGGGAGACATTTTTAGATAGACATGATCACCAATCTCAAACTCAAGATCTTTTCTACGAACATCTACATAAGATTTCTATCTGCTCTAGCATTCCAGAGTTTTCTTTAATCAACTGGACATTTTCTAAGGCATCGAATACCAAGTCAGGACCTATGACTGAGTCCTCACTAACTTCAAACCAACCAATTAGAGATCTACATCTTCTATCATATGCAAACTCAATCAAAGGTAAGTGGTCATCCCAACTTCCCTTGAAATCGATTGTACACGCCCTTAGCATACATTCTAATGTCTGAATGGTCCTTTCTGCTTGACTATCCGTCTAAGGATAAAAGGCTGTACTAAGATGAACTTGGGTACCAAGACCCTTTTGGAATGCTTTTTAGAAATAAAAGGTGAACTAGGTACCTCTGTCTGAGATAATGGACAATAGAATACCGTGCAATCTGACCGACTCCTTGATGTAGAGTTTGGCGTAATCCTTAGCTGAATAAGAGGTATAACTGGAAGGAGATGAGTTGATTTGGACATTCTATATATAATGAGATGAGTTCGAGGTAAACCCATAATAAAGTCCATGTTCACAACTTCCCACTTCCATGTAGGAATACTGAACTCCTGCATGGACCCACTAGGCTTCTGATACTCTATCTTAACCTGCTGATATATAGAGCACTTAGCCACAAACTTTGCAATGTATCTCTTCATCCCACTCCACCAATAGACTTTCCGCAAGTCGTCGTACATCTTTGTGTCCCCTGGATGAATAGAGTACCATACACTTCTGCAAGATTTTACTGCCTTAAGTCATCTATAATTAGAACACAGAGACAACTCTGACAACATAAAACATCATCTCTCTCTTGGGAGAAAACCTCTACTTTCTGATCCTGAATTGACTCTTTCAACTTCACAAGGCCGGGATCTCTATCTTGATTTTCTTTTACCTCAAAAACTAGAGATAATTCTAAACTACGCTGAACCCATATATCACCCTCTTCTGTATCAACTAAGCAAACACCTAGTCTGGTAAGCTGATGTACTTATCGAGCTAACTTCTTCTTACTGTTATCCACATGAGCAACACTACTCATAGACAGTCTACTGAGACCATCGGCCACTACATTAGCTTTGCCCGAATTATAGAGGACACTCATGTCATAATCTTTCAAGAGCTCTAACCACCTTCTCTGACAAAGATTGAGATCTTTCTGAGAAAAGACATACTAAAGACTTATGATCTGTGAAGACATATAAATGAACTTCATAGAGATAATGCCTCCAAATCTTCAAGGCAAAGACTACGGAGTAGGATAATTCCTCTCATGGGGCTTAAGCTATTTGGAGGCATAGGCGATGACCTTACCATGCTGTATGATGACACAACCCAAACCTACTCTGGATGCATTACAATACACTATGAACCCATCTGGACCATTTGGAAGAGCTAATACTGGAGCAGAGGTGTGTTGAGTCTTCAACTCCTGAAACCTCTTCTCACAAGGATTTGACCACTGAAACTTGACTTTCTTCTAAGTCAATATGTACATAGGGATGCAATAGAAGAAAATCCCTTAACAAACCATCTGTAATAGATGGCCAAACCAAAGAAACTCCTAATATCTGATAGAGAGACAGGGCGAGGCTAGTTTCTTATTGCATCGGTCTTCTGAGGATCCACTCTAATGCCATCTCAGAAAATGATATGACCAAGGAATGCTATTGACTTTAGCCAAATTTGTACTTACTGAATTTGATGAATAGCTGATGATCTCTAAGAGTCTGAAGTACTATTATGAGATGGTCTGCATGATCATGCTTACTACAGAAATAGACTAGAATATCATCTATGAAGACTATGACAAACATTTTCAAGTACTTTTTGAACACACGATTCATTAATATCATGAAAGCAGTTGGGGCATTGGTAAGACCAAATGACATGACTAGAAATTCAAAGTGACCATACCGAGTTTAGAAAGATGTTTCTGGAATGTCACATTCCCTAACTCAGAGATGATGATAGCCGAATTTGAGATCTATCTTAATGAAATAACTGGCACTCTAAATTTGGTCAAACAAGTATCGATTTTGGGAAGAGGATACTTGTTCTTGATCGTGACCTTATTAAGATGGCAATAATTAATACATATTTTGAGAGAACCATCTTTCTTGTGCATGAATAAGACTGGTGTGCCAATGGGAAAGTGATGGGCCTGATGAATCCCTTATCTAGGAGATCCTTCAACTGTTCTTTCAGTTCTTTGAGTTATGCTGGTGCCATTCTGTATGGCAGAATAGATATAGGCTGAGTATCTGAAAGAAGATCAATACCGAAGTCTATTTCTTTTTTAGGAGGAATTCCTGGAAGATCTTTGGGAAAGACATCTGAATATTCATTCACAAATAGAATAGATTCAAGACTGAGAGTTTTGGAACTAGAATCCTTAACATGAACAAGATGATAGACACATCCCTTAGATATCATTTTCCTTGCCCGAAGGTAGGAAACAAGCTGCCCTATAAACACTGAAGTACTACCCTTTCACTCAAGGATGGGTTTATTTGGGAACTAAAACTGGACTATTTTGTTTTTGTAGTCGACTGTGGCATAGCAGGAATAAAGCCAATCCGTGCTAAGAATGACATCAAAATTAGTCATCTCTAATTTGACTAAGTCTGCTGAGGTAACTTTTTGATATATCATAATCGGGCAGCTCCTGTTTACCCGCTGGGATATGATGGTTTTACCCATTGGGGTAGAGACTGAAAAGGTCTCTGTAAGAATTTCAAGATTGAATCCGAAATTGACTACTATATAAGGAGTGACAAAATAATAAGAAGCTCCTAGATCTAGCAAAGCATAAACATGAACATGAAAGATTTGTAACGTATCAGTAACAACATCAGAACAATTTTCCTGATCTTGTTGGGACTGAAGAGCATAGAGATGATTTAGGCGTTGCCCACTAGTAGCACTAGAGGTGGCACCCTTCTAATTTGGGTGAATGAACTGAGTTGAGGAGCGATTCTGTTGACCTTAAGGACCTGGTTAAGGATAGTCTCTGACTTTGTGGCATGGCTTGCCACATCTGAAGCAAATACCATTTCTAGCTCTGTAAATACCTTGATGGTGGTTGCCACAAGTCTGGCAAAGAGAATAGGTGTGGGCACTGCTAACACTGCACTGGGACTGAAGCATTGGCTGTAGAAAGAGCTGGAACTGATGACTTAGGATAAAATTGAGAACGGTTTCCTCTTTCTACCTTAGGTTGAGCGAAGTTGAAACTACCTGTCTTTGTTTTCTTATTCTGCTTCTCCCTTATCTTAATCTTCTGCTTCTCTATCTGCTGAGCATGAGTCATGAACCTGGATAAAGTCATGTCACTATTTAGCATCACAGATCCACACTCATTAACCATACTATCATTCACCCCTGAAATGAACTTACTCATCCTTACCCTGCTATCTACAACCACATGAGGGGCATATCTGGCTAATTGAGTTAACTTAAGAGAATACTCTTTCACTATCATATTTCCCCTCCTGAGGTTAATGAATTCTAGCACCTTAGCTTCTCTAATCTTGATAGAAAAGAATCTATCAAGGAACACTAAAGGAAAATCCTCCTACTCAACTGACCCTGCATCGTCTGCCCTCTCTAAATTCCACTACTTGAACTAAGTATGAGCCATATCCTGCAATTGATATACAACTAGCTCAACACTCTCACTAGATGTAACCTCCATTATGTTTTTCACCTTCTGCACTTGATCTAGGAATTCTTGAGGGTCCTCATCTACCTTAGACCCGAGAAAGAATAGAGGATTCATTCAGGTTAAATCACAAATACTGGCTGTAGCTGAATTAGCCACAGGATTGGCTGGAATAATAGTTGGTCATTTATTCTGAGCAGTAACTGAGTTAGCAAGAGTAGTGAATACAGCTTAAAACTCTGCATGAGAAATATATTCGCCCAAAGGTTCTTCAGGATGAGGGGTTGGTTGATTTCCATTTCTTTTTTTAGGAGGCACATTCTGTAGAATAAAGGGAGAAATGGATTAGAATGAGATATTGACTTGAGATTATGCTCACTGGAACGACATGAATACTAAAATAAGGGAAACTATTCCTAAAATATTTTATAGCCTCCTGTACATAAATGTGGCATGCAACACATCTATGTACAAGATTCTACTAGATACAGCTTTTAGACTTCCTAGGAGTCTATTGAACCTTAGGCTCTAATACAAAGTTTTTAACTCCCTAAATACAGTACCCAAAATGCTACACGGTGCTCATAACCCCGAAGGACCACAAGCTAACCCATAACTGATATCTGTACTTGTATACTGTATAAAATACTTTATAATATGGAAACATAAAATGCAAGGCCATAAGGTTCAATACTGAACATGATCTGAATAATATAACAACTATGTGGGGTGATAAAATATCCCAAAAAAAACTGAACATACTGAAGTCTAAAACATGATAGTCTAGAAAGCCTCTGACTGACTGAACTGTCTGAGTAAGGAGTTGATGGGACATGTCCCCAATGAACTCTAACTAATTAACTGATTAATGAGATAATAGAGAAATAATCATATCCTCAAAAGATGAGGACTCACTTCTAACTCTGTCTATAGATATTTAGAATCTACTATTGCTCTAGAGCTCGTGTCTCAGAATCTATAGTATAAGACACCATAGCGCAAATGCATCAGTACTTTAAATGTACTGGTATGTATGTGAGGTAGGCTGAATACAAGGGGTTCATATACATAAATAATAATAATAACTAACTAACTATCATGAGCGTGAGAATACATGCATGAGACATAATAACTGACACTAATACTGTGATAACATAATTACTGAATCTGAGTAGAACTGATAACATGAGTGACTGTATCTGACAGTCTTGAATCTGACAGAACTAGCTGAGTTCCATATTGTATCTGAGTTGACTGTAACTAACAATCCTGAATTCAGAAGAACTATCTGAGTTCTTTTACTGAGACTGATACTGAGACTGTGGGAGGTAGTCATCTAGCCAACATGCCTTAAATTATGCATTATAGCTGAATTGGGGTCCAATCTGTGCCCTGATTAGAAGGGTGTCAATACTGCGCCACTGGTAAGGAAAATATGTGAGTGACCCTAATATAATAGGTAACTCTAATGAGAATGGTGGGAACCCTCATATAGTAGGTTAAGTCACCTCATCTAACCTCATATAGCAGGCTTTGATGTCTCAACCTTTGCTGGCTATATAGTTCTAGAATGTAAAGATTGCTTCTAAGGATCACACCTTCATATAATCGGTGAGTTCCCACTCTTTGGTTCGTTTGGTGCTAATTTTTACTCCTATCTGAATAGACACTAAACATGATTTATTGAACTGAACATGGACTGATTTACTGACTTCCATTGACTGATGGAATACTACTTACATATGAAAACTTACTTAGTTCATAAGATCATGGAGATTTCTTGAGTCATAAGACTGTCTGAAGTCTAAGGATAATAGACTTTACGCTCGGGTATCAGTTTAAGGAGAAATTGGTATAGTTGGAAAGATAATTCAATTATCTACAATTTGGTGGGTCTTGAGATGCAAAATTCTACATATGTAACAAGATATAAACATTCAAAGTTGACCCTTGTAAGATTGAATACCAAATTTATGCCGAATCAAGGGCTCCTAGCTCAACTTTGGTCTAAGTGATTCCTATGAATATTTTTTACTTCAAAATCATTCTTAACACTAGGATAATGATAGTGATAGAAATATTTAGATATAAGTTATGGGATTAGAGTTTACACACATAGCAATGATGGTTTGATTTCCAGTTCACAAAAATATGGGGTGTTACGTTAGCTCCCCTTTGAATCATTCATCCAAGAATGATGGATAGGAACTTGTTGAAGTCTTATAAGTATGGAATGATGTACACATGACATGTATGGTAATGAAGGATGTAGCTAAGATGAAATATTAAAACTCCTATCATGAAATTGATTTCTGAGTTGAATTGACTTTATTAACTATAAGGAGCTGATTCTTGCTGAGAGTTTAGAAATCACTTAAAATGTTAATAATATGATCATATAGATACAATTGCAAAGTTATAACTGATGCAAAAAAATCCCAAGGGTTACTACGGATCGAATAGGGTACTAACTTCTTATGAGGAATTATCCCTCAATAAGACACGTATAGGAATCAGAAGAAAAGGGCTTCATGGCATCACCAACTACATTATGTAAGCATGAATCATGAGACAGTAAGACTAAGGTTATACAAGGCGTATTACAATTTCTAAGCTGGAATACCTTGAAAAATGAGATCATTCACTGAACACTTATGAACTAAATTATGACTAAATATCTAAATCATAAACATTTTGCATAGACTGAACTGAATTTGTAATTTGCATGGATGCAAATATTTTACCTCATAGAATAGCCATACTCATGAAACTTTTGATAGTAAGACTAGATAAAAATATGGAAATCTATAGGAGCTTACCTGTATGATTACTAAATTGAATTGCTGACTATACGAACTAATTCATTTTAAAAGTATATACTCAACTAGAGTATTTCTTCAACACTCTTTCTTAGAAGTTATAACAACATTAGGGAGTAAAGAATTCTTAGGCATGATTTGAATAAGATATCTAGATAACAAATCTCAATATGTCTATAACTATGCAACCTGGAACATAGGCCTATAAAACATAAGCTAGGATAGAATTATTAGACCTTAAGCAATGCAACTGCTAAGTTTCAAGCTTTGCCACATTTCTCAAATACTTCTTGAACTATGCTTAACCTCTTAAATACTATGCTCACTGATTCAACTTGTAATTCTCACTTGGGTACATATAACTACTCCAGTTAAAGTTTGGATTGAGCTACAAGATCTTATAATGTTTAAGCCTAACTCAAAGTCACAAGGTACCACATATATCACCATAGTACTAGTATAATCCATATCTCATGGGTTTTCGTAACTATCATCTCAAAATATTACTCCTTACCACTTTAATGAGTAACTTCAACCTCTTACTAGGAATTCACTACTACACAAATGCATTAATCCACATATATATCAACATGACATTCAATCCTATCATTATAACCGCATATGAACTTATAGGAAAATAACCCACCAAAGCATCTTTCCCATATTATCTATACCTCTATCAATAAAAACTTGCATGCACTATCCCAAGAAAACACACACAAAATTTCAACTAACTATGACATATATCCAAAGATTTACCTCAATATTCCTTCAAACTTACAGTTTTAGATAAAACAAGCATACAACAATCTTTCCCCAACAAGAAACATTTACTCTCCTCTATCTAAATAATTGCTCATTACCATTATCCTTTGATTATGGATAGGTAATTAAAAGGTTAGAACATGAGGACCTAAAGCATGAAATAATACTTATACATAACTTTGACACTTAACTGAGGCCCGAGGAATAGAGAATCAACAACATGAATTCATTACAGAGATAAAAATTGAGGAAATATGTGACATAATCTAAAATTTGCCTACCATTAAGATTGTATCATGAGTACCAAGAATTGATTGTATTGTAAAGCATGAGTACATGAGTCATAAGATACATTACCTAAGTTTGATGTTCATGAATTCATGGAATATGATTCGTACTGCTGAGTGAACTGAATCTCCTTATACTAGGAGCTGGAAACGTACATGATTCTATGGAATGTGCATGAATATGAGAAATGATCATGGAGCTGACCTATAAGGTATGAGTAGATGTTGTGATGACTAAAATACAAAATTTGCACTGAGATAAAAATGGCTCGGGCATCTTCCTCTCTTACTAATGTTCTAAAATACACTGACATCACTACTAGAATCTGAGAGCCTGACTTGGTTTCTAGTTCTATCATCTCCCCCTTAGATTTAACCAATTATTATAAGTCTATGGACCTCTTTAATAAACTCTAAACTAAATAAACACCACTTAACTCTAGACTCAAATATATAACAATATATATAAATACTAAACTCACCTTGAAAGACTATACCTAAAAAAGTAAAATCCACTGCTAATACTTCTTTCTGAGGTTGATCTCTTAACTTTCGATAGCCCTGATAGTCATAATATTAAAGATTAAACACTTACTAACATATAATATTTAGGAGTATCACCATACCATAAGTTCACACCATCTAGAATTTTAACTCTTTTTCTATTTGCTTAGTCATCAAAGATTTAAACTTAGATTCTAACACTTAACATGGATATTCCCAAACTTTTAACGAACTATACTAACTTCCTTCATAGCCTACTAGTATCACATATCTACACTTATATTTTTATGTAAACTATTAGAATTACCATTACAACAATATACCCAACATCATCAACCTAAAGCTCATAACTTAGCTGGTAATAACATCATATACTACATGGTCTCATTCACACTTAACAACTCAAGGGTACTATTTAAGCACACACATTGTTAAAAACATAGAAATAACACAATCCCATATTACCTTAGGTACACCTCTAAATTACACCCACATCATCATACTTAATTTCAAATCGATAAACTTAAATTCTTGCATGCACTATTTCAAGCCTACTGATTCACCTTTTATACAACTAGCCCCATGGATACATAATCTACTAAATCTAGATAAACACTATCTCTATTTAACTGTTGGTAAATTTTTGGGTTCATGCCTCTAACTCTAGGTCATAGGCTGTCATAGGATTCTGAGAAGGGATCTGAGGGCAAATTTGACTTTGGATCAAAACATACAATTTTTTATGTTCATAAATGGAATCTTTAATACTTCAAAAAATAAATGCACTGGTGGGATAATTTTTGAGCCAACATACAACCCCATAGCTGTCTGCGGGGACTATCTAAGAAAACTTTATTAATAGGAATTTAAGCTTCAATGTTTCTATCACCTTAAAAATAAGGTAGAGTTGACATGAATGGAGCATGATGAAAATATGTATAAGTTTCTTAGAGAACCTTTCTACAGCATGTTCTTAGATATTAAAGAAGGGAAATATTTCCTAAATGCCCTGTAGTCTGTCGAAGAAAACTAGAAATGTTTCTGTACCATTCTGCAAGACTCTACTAGATAAAACTTTAAGACATCATAGGACACTTGAAATCTATGCTCTGATACCAAGTTTATCATGACCCGAGGCTATCCCCTAGTCACAACATGGTGCTTGAAACCACAAGTTATGCTAAGCTAACTCATGTAGTGGCATGATTCTTGAGAAACTAATTTAAAATGTATACACAATCTAAAATTATAGAGTAGAAGTGTAATCATGGGAAAATCTTAATGAATGTAATACTGATAAAGTTTACTATATGATAAATCAAAAGAAAGAAAATTACATATCATGACTCTGACTGACCATCTATGAAGACTCGACTATACTGACTATATATAGATGGGATATGCCTCCAACTACCACTAATCAATACATATGGATAATCAAAATAAAACATATGAACTTCAATGGATTAGAGTTTCCAAAATAAGAAAACTCATAACTAGTTGTCTGTTTGTTGAGAACTGTCTAGCCTTGGTGAGTAGACTCCATCTTGTACCAATATTATGAAGGAATGTAGCCATAAAAGTATATATGTGGTCAATATATTAGAATGTACCGAGTATATGAAGACATGAACTAAATAATGGAAATATTTCAAACATTATTTACAACTGAGGATATAAGTTATTTATTGAAACAACTCTTTAAAACATAGTTGTACATGAAAATGGTAAGTCATAGTGAAATTTAAACGTTCATAAGTTGAAAAAAATTATATAAATAGGGAAGCGATAGAAACATGAATACTGCATGTAAATCTTATATAAAGCTAAACATGCTGTAAAACTGAACTGAGGATCATGTATGGATACTGAGAATGAAATCATGAACATGTAAAACTGAGAATGCAAGATCATGTATATCATATACTAACATGATTTGAATTACATGAATAATTTGTAAACTTAACTGAATAATTACTAAAATCTGATTACTTGGTCAAGCAAACCTGAACTAAAATAGATTGATTGTTGAATAAGACTATGGGAGCTATCATGTAACCGACATCCCCCAATATAAGCAAATCAGGTACCAACCTGTAGCCCCAGTTGGAAAGGTGTCAGTACCTTGCCATAGATACTAACACATGAATGATGATGTGGATCAACAAGGCTGATGTAACACCCCGAGACTACACCCTGGGTGTCACATAGTGCTTACAATCTTAAAGGACCATAAGCTAACCCATGGATATTACCTGTTGTGAGTAATGAATTATAATAATAAAGCATATGTGGAAGTAAAACTTAAAATATCATAAAGTTCATAAAACTGAATCAAGACTGAGTACATCTGTAAAATAACTGCTAATTGATAATGTCTGAAAGCCTTTAAACATCTAAAATAAAAGAGTTGATGAGACAGGCCCAAAATAAATCATAACTATTGTATGAAATAATCGAATTATTGAAATAATGCAATGACTAATAAGTATTGGGTCCTCGATGGATAAGAATTGACTACTGTAACTGTGGCTGATTGATTGATCTGGCTAGGTACGATCAGGAACCCAAGTGTCTGAACCTATAATATAAGACATCATAGTGCAAAGAGAGAGTATGTGTTAGTACTTTGAATGTACTGGTATGCTAGGTAATGTTAGGCTAATATGCATAGGTTCATGTGCATGAGTAATAATACTAGCTAACTATCATGAATTGACTGGATAAGAGTATATGCAAGACTGAGACTACTGAAAATATTGAACATGTAATACCAATCATATATCATTTGTCCGAATTAGACTGAAATTGAGGCACTGAGTTTCTAATACCTGATTACTGATAACTAAAAGTCATGATCATGTAGAACTGAACTGAGTGTTGTACTGGATACTAAATAATGAATACTTATAACAAAATACTGGAACCGAGACTGTAGGAGTTATCATTTAACCGACATACCCTAATTATAAAATAATTTAGGGTCTAACCTGTTACCCTAGTTGGAAGGGTGTTAGCACTATGCCATGAGTTACTAATACTGGTTGGGTCAACCCTTATCTGGCATGAAGACTCATGATTTGTATATGGTTACATCAAACCTAGTCTGGAAGGAAGAGGATTTACCCTACGCTGGCTACGTATTTCTGTAACTTAGGGACTACTACTAAGGGTCAAACCTTATACCGGGAGAAATGCCCCCACCCTGGGTTCGCTCGATGTTGAATCTTACTCTTAACTGAACCGACACTGATCATTAGATTGTACTAAGCATGACTAAACTCATGCTAACTCTATTACTGACCCAATGTTGTTGTTTGGGATAATACAAAATCATTCAATTACGATAGAAAACTAAGTAAGAAGCTAATTTCGGGTATACAATACCCCCAAGACTTGATAACATAAATAATGGAACCATATCATAAGTTTGAAAGCATTACAATTGGGATATCATGCACAATTTGTTCACATAAACATTTTGTCAAACACTTGGGGATCATGGTTCTGACAAATGAGAAAGAATAACCTGGGGATATCATAACTAAAATATTCAACTCATAATTCATGGGTTATGACATCAAGAGTCCATAAGTCAACACACATACTAGCTTATTTACATGAAATTCATAATATTTTTTATTTGAAACCCATAAAATCAATACATATATTAACACAATTCAATACAAGAATGTAATTCATAATTTAAATTCTCAAAAAGGATTCTTAAACTCCAAGGGTGGAAAGAACCCAAGGATGAACACCAAAGATACCTTCATTTACGAATTTGTGAGAATTGATGGTGAATTCTTGAGATTTGATCTTGAATTTTGAAGGGCTAGGGTTTGTTCTTTAAAGAGTGCTACTTTAATTTGAGTAAATTGTGAAAATAATGAGCAATTAGTGCTCTTTGGGACTTAAATCCCATATTTGGATTGAATGTGGTAAGGGAAAAGGACTTAAATGCCCTTGAGAATTAAAAATGCAGAACTGAACTCACAATCTCAATTTTGACACTCGGCATGACGCGGTTCAATCGCGCGGGCCACTGGAAAAGGGATAATCCCAAATTTACCTAGTAGAGCGATGCGGTGAAATTGCGTTGAGCCACTTAAAATGGACAATTCTAAAAATGCCTCTTGGCGTGATGTGGTGCTTATCGCGATGACACACGAGAAAATGACGAATGTGAAATTGTCCATCTCCATAACCCGGCCTTATTGTGTTAGGCTATTGTTTTTCACTAAGAGTGCAATAACTTCTCACCCGAGTATTGGATTTAGGTAAAATTGGTATCTTTGTAAAGCTAATTCAATTTCCTACATTTTGGTGGGTCTTGAGCTGAAAAATTTTGAGTAGAATAAAAGATATGCTCATTGATGTTGACTAAAGCAACATTCTTATCAAAAATTCAGTTGGTAAGGATTATTTCAATTCGTCTAATAGCTGAGAGTTATTTGAGGCGTTAATATACATGAAACTCACTCGTAAAATTACAAAAGAACTATAAGGTATTATGCATGATCTTGGAACATGGCGCTAACATTTGTTTTGATTTTTGGGGTATTATAATATCTCCCCCTTGGGAACATTCATCCTCGAATGAGGCTAGTTAGACAGAAAACACTGAGGAACTTTAGTTACATACTGAATATACATGATGATAGCGTGATTACATGACTGTGTATAAAACATGACACATGACTAAATTGGTTCTGTGAATGTATGACTGACATAAGAATGATATGCAGCTGAACCTGAGCATGGGAAAAGAGAAATTCTAAGAAAATTATTACCTTAAGTTGAATCTAACTTTGCAAAGAAAAAATAAGGGTACTTGGTCCGCATATCTGCTTCTTCTTCCCAAGTGGCTCCCTTAACTGATTGATTCCGCCAAAGAACCTTGACTAGGGGAACCTCTTTGTTCCTTATTCTTTGAATTTTTCAATCAAGAATCTTGAATGGAATTTTTTCATAGGAAAGGTTGTTCTAAACATCTACACTTTCTAGGGGAATGACAACTGCTGGGTCACCAATCCACTTCTTCAACAATGAGATATGGAATATTGGTTGCACTGATACTAAGTCTGCAGGCAACTCAAGCTCATAAGCCACCTTTTGAAACGACTCAAAATTCTATAAGGGCCAACATATTAGGGACTAAGTTTCCCCTGCTTATGAAACCTCTTTACTACCTTCATGGGAGAGATCTTTAGATATAAGAAGTCACCAATCTCAAACTCAAGATCCTTTCTCCTCATGTCTGTATAAGATTTTTGTCTTCTTTGGGCTACCTTAAGCCTTTCAAAGATTAGATGAACTTTCTCTAAAGCATAAAACACCAAGTCAGGATCCACTACTGCGGCCTCACCTATTTCAAACCAATCAATCAGAGATCTATATCTCCTTCCATATAGGCCCTCAAACAGATCCATATAAATAATGGAATGATAGCTGTTATTATACCCGAATTCAATCAAAGGCATGTGGTCATCCCAACTGCCCTTAAAGTCAACTATACACGCTCTCAATATATCCTCAAGGGTATGAATGGTCCTTTCTGTCTGACCATATGTTTGAGGGTGGAAGGTTATACTAATGTGAACTTAGGTACCAAGACCCTTCTGAAAGTCCTTCCAAAAGTGAGAGGTAAACTGAGTACCTCTATCTGAGATTATAGATAGCGGAACATCGTGTAACCTAAATAAATCTCTGAGATAGAGTTTGGCATAGTCCTCTGCTGAATAAGGCGTATGAACTAGCAATAAATGGGCTGATTTGGTCATCATGTCCAAGATGACCCAAATCAAATCATGCTGACAACTAGTATGAGACAAACCTATCAAAAAATCCATGTTCACTTCCTCCCCCTTCCAAGTGGGAATACTGAACTCCTTCCTAGACCCACTAGGTTTTTGGCACTCAATTTTCACCTGTTGATAAGTAGAGCACTTAGCCACAAACTCTGCAATATCTCTCTTTTTCCCACTCCACCAATAGATTTCTCGTAGATTATGGTACATATTTATGGCTCCTAGATGAATTGAGTAATGTGCACCATGTGCTTTTATAAGAATTCGCTGTCTCAACTCATCAACACATGGCACACACAGTCTACCCTATCAATGCAACACATCATCTCCCCCTTGGTAGAAAACCTCTACTTTCTGTTCTCTGACTGAGTCCATCAACTTCACTAGACTAGGATCTTTATCCTACTTTTCTTTCACTTCAACAACCAAAGAAGATTCCAAACTGTTCTGAACCCAAACACTACCCTCAACTCAATCAACCAAATGAACACCTAATCTGGCGCTTGTAAACTTTCTCAACTAACTTCTTCTCACCCTCCTCAATGTTATAAAAACTACCATGGACAACCTACTGAGGGCGTATGCTACTTTATCGCCTTGCTCGAGTAATACAAAACACTAATGTTATTGTATTTCAGCAATTCGAACCATCTTCTCTAACACAGATTCATATCCTTCTATTAGAACTCATACTGTAAGCTTTTGTGATCTGTGAACCCATCAAAATTCACCCCATACAAATAGTTTCTCCAAATCTTTAAGGCAAACACAAAAATTGCTAACTTAAGATCATGGGTAGGGTAATTCTTTTCATAGGGCTTAATATGTCTAGAGGAATAATCCCCAACTTACCCTTCTGTATCAAAACACATCCCAAACCAACTCTTGAAGCATCATAGTACACAACAAACCCATATAAACCGTTAGGTAATGTTAAAATTAGGGTTGTGGTGAGTCGAGTCTTCAAATCCTAAAAACTCTTCTCAAAAGAATCCGATCACTAAAACTTAAGTTTCTTCTGAGTGAATCTGTACATGGGGGATGCAATAAATGTAAACCCTTCAATAAAATGCCAGTAATAGGTAGCCAAACCCAAGAAAATCCTAATATCTAATGGAGAGATAGGTTTGGGCCAGTTTTTCATGGCTTTGATCTTTTGAGGATAAACTCTAATGCCATCACCAAAAATTATATGACCAAGGAAAGCCACTGACCTTAGACATAATTCACACTTATTGAATTTGGCAAACAACTGATGGCTCTGAGAGTCTACAACACTATTCTGAGGTGG
The DNA here is from genome assembly GCF_002878395.1 of Capsicum annuum. Lineage (NCBI taxonomy): Eukaryota > Viridiplantae > Streptophyta > Magnoliopsida > Solanales > Solanaceae > Capsicum > Capsicum annuum. Next base: position 180,174,130 of record NC_061122.1, on the reverse strand, counting down.
TTTACATGATTATTTTCATTACGAGAGTAGACAAGAATGCCATATATAAAGACTATGATGAACATGTCTAAGTACTGCTAGAACACTCAGTTCATCAAGTCCATGAAGGCTATTGTGGAATTGGTAAGACCAAATGACATAACTAGAAACTTCAAGTGACCATATCGGGTTTTGAAAGCTATTTTTAGAATGTCACATTCTCTGACTCTGTGCTAATGATAGCCAAATCTGAGGTCTATCTTAGAGATGTAACTGGCACCCTAAAGTTGGTCGAATAAGTCATCGATTCTGGGAAGTGGGTACTTGTTTTTGATTGTGACTTTGTTCAACTGGTGGTAATTAATACACATTCTAAGAGAATTGTCTTTTTTACGCACGAATAGGACTCGTACACCCCACGAGGAGACATTGGGAATGATGAATCCCTTATCTAGGAGATCTTACAACTTTTCTTTCAACTCTTTGAGTTTGTCTAGAGCCATTATATATGGTGAAATAGATTTCTTTTTTAGGAAGAAGGTCTATTCTAAAGTCGATTTCCCTTTCTAGAGGGAATCCTGGAAGATCTTTTGGGAACAAGTCATGAAAATTCCCTCACAACTAAAACTGACTCAAGATTAGGAGTCTTAAAATTAGAGTCTTTGACTCAGACAAGAAAATACACCCCTTGGATATCATTTTCCTTGCTCTAAGGTACAAAATAAGTCGACCCCTAAGCGTTGTAGTACTACACCTCCATTCAAGGAGTGGTTCATTTGGAAACTAAAAATAAACTACTATGTTTCTATAATTGACCGAGGCATAACATAAGTGGAGCCAATTCATGCTGAGATGACGTCAAAATCCATTATCTCTAACTCTACAAGGTCTACTAAAGTAACTTTCTGAGAAACTATAACTGGATAGTTCCTGTATACCCGTCGGGCTATGATAGACTTACCTACTGGGGTAGAGAATGAGAAGGGATCTGTTAGGATTTTGTGGCTAACTCTGAAGTTGAAAGTTATGTAAGAAGTTATGAAAGACAGAGAAGCTCCAGGATCTAACAAAGCATAAATATGTAAATAGAAGATTTGCAATGTACCAGTAACAATATCAGGAGAACTTTCCTAATCCTGTTGGGACTAAAATGCATAGAGTCTATTTGGGCGCTACCCCTATAGCACTAGAAGCGGCACCCTGATGAGATGGGCGATTGAACTGAAGTGGGGATGATTGTGCTGACTCTGCAAACCCATATAAGGATACTCTCTGATCCTATGGCCCAGCTTACGTCACCCAAAACATATGTATCTGCCAGATCTGCAGATACCCTAATGGTTTCTTCTATATTTCTGACAAAGATGATTTGTTCAAGCACTGCTTACACTGTCTTGAGATTTAGAGCCTGGCGCTCTATCTTTTTTATCATTTCTGAATTTGGAAATTGGTATACTAGCCGAAGACGGAGATAGGAATGAAAATTTTGGGTGGAACTGAGGACGGTTTCCACCTTCTGACTTCGACTGAGTGAAATTAAAACTACCTGTTCTAACCTTTTTGCTCTCCCTATCTTTCTCCTTAGTCTTCTGTTCCTCAATTTGTTGAGCGTATACCATCAACCTAGGCAAGTCCATCTCCTTAATCAACATTGTAGTCCTACACTCCTTGACCACACTATCAGATACCCTAGACATGAACTTGCTCATTTTAGACCTGCTATCAGCTACCACATGAGGAGACTACTTGGTCAACTGAGTAAAATTAAGGGAGTCATTTTTCACACTCATGTTGCCCTACTTAAATTTGATGAAATCTAACACCTTAGCCTCTCTTAACTCTAATAGAAAGAACTATCTAAGAAGGCAGTAGCAAACTCCTTCAATTCTTTAGGCCTTGCATATGCGCCTCTCTCTACCTTCTACTACTTAAACTATGTATAAGGTATATCTTGTAAGTAATAGGAAACTAACTCAGTACTCTTACTATCATTAACCCTTATAATGTTTGCTACTTTCTGCACCATGTCAACTAATTCCTGTGGGTACTTCTCAGACTTAGACCCTAAAAATAAAGGAGGGTTCATTTGGGTGAAGTCCCAAATTCTAGCTACAGCAGTATTGGCCACTGGTTTGGCCTGAACAAAAGCTGGTCAAACAGTCTGAGCTGCCACAGAATAGGCTAGGGTGGTGAATGCTACTCTAAATTCTGTGTGAGAAATATGCTCATTCAAGGGATCTTCCTAAATGGGCAGAGGTGCTGGCTAGTTCCTAGTTCTTTTTCCATTAGTCGTTCTGGGAGGCATGTTCTATAAATTAAAGGGAAAGTTGTATTAGACAGAGAGTTTAACTTGAGCTCATGCTCACTTGCACGATATAAATACTGAAATGAGGGAACTTTTTCTAAAATCCCTCATAGCCTCTTGGTAATAAGTGCATGCACAAAACTCTACTTGTCGTGACTTTCAAACTTCCTAGAACTCTTTATAACATTAGGATCTTATACCAAGTTTGTAACACCCTGAGACTACACCCTGGGTATCACACAGTGCTTACAATCTTGATGGACCATAAGCTAACCCATGGATGGTACCTGCTATGAGTACTAAATAATAATAATAATAAAGAATATATGAAAGTAAAACTGAAAATACCATAAGGTTCATAAAAATGAATCAATACTGAGTACATCTATAAAATAACTCACAACTAACTCGAAACATCCAAAAAAAGAGAGTTGATGGGACAGGCCCCAACTAACTCACAACTACTGTCTGAAATAACTGAAATACTAAAATAATGCAATCACTAAATAAGCATCACGTCCTCAATGGATGAGAACTGACTACTATAACTGTGGCTGATCAACTTATTAAGCTAGGTACGATCAGGAACCTAAGCTTCTGAACCTATGATATGAGACATCATAGCACAAAGAGAGAGTATGCATCAGTACTTTGAATATACTGGTATGCCAGGTGATGTTAGGCTAATATGTATGGGTTTTTGTGCATGATTAATAATAATAGCTAAATATCACGAAGTGACTGGATGGGAGTATATACAAGGCCGGGACTACTTTAGATAATGAACATGTAATATCGAGCATATATTATCTGAATTAGTCTGAAACTGAGGTACTAAGTTTCTAATAACCGATAACTAATAACTGAAAGTTTTGATCATATAGAACTGAACTAAGTTCTATACTAAATACTGAATACTGATTACTGAATACTGGTAATGAGACTTTAGGAGTTATCATCTAACCAACATACCCTGATTATAGACTGATTTAGGGTCCAACCTGTAACCCCAGTTGGAAGGGTGTTAGCACCGTGCCATAAGTTACTAACACTGATTGGGTCAACCCTAATCTGGCAGGAAGACTCATGATATATATATGGTTACGTCAACCCTAGTCTATAAGAAGATAATTTACCCTACACTGACTACGTAGTTCTATAGCTTAAGGACTGATACTAAGGATCAAACCATATACTGGCAGGAATACCCCCATCCCTTGGTTTGGTCGGTGCTAAATCCTACTCCTAACTGAATTGACACTAATCACAAGACTGTACTAAGATTGATTAAACTCATACTGATTCTTTTAACTTACCCAAGAATACTGTTTAGGATACTACAGAATCATAACATTATGACTGGAAACTAACTAAGCAGCTAATTTTGGGTATACAATACCCCCAAAACTCGATAGCATAAATAATAGATACATATCAAAAGTTTGAAAGTATTAAAATTGGGATATCATGCATAATTTGTTCACATAGACATTTTGTCAAACACTTGGGGAGAATGGTTCTTGCACTAGAGAAAGAATAACATGGGGATATCTTGTCTAAAACATTCCACTCATAATTCATGGGTTATTGTAATACCCTGTAATTCTACTTAGCTTAAAATCATCCCAAAAATATTAAAAACTTGTTTCAAAGATGAATCCACTTTTATACATATGGTATTTTCAATATTTTCACTATTTATAATGTGGGAAATTGAATAATCTTTCCATCGATATCAAAATCGCCCAAATTTGATACTTGAGAAAAGAGTTGGAGCCATTTTAGTAAGACAGTTTTCTACCTGACCCATCAACGCATCGCGAAGCCTGCCAAAATGGCAATCGTCAATATTTAGTGAGCCTCCACGATTATGGTACATCATACCAAGGCTCAAATTCCAGTGACATGATGCGATAGCACTGCGTCGCGCCAGGGGTCCAGGTTGGGAAATTTTCACAGAATTGAAATACGCGTCCAGGGGTTAAAAGGGTTAATTTCTCACCCAAATATATACCCAATAACACGTGATTCAGCCATAATTCACCCAAAATATATTTTTTCTCTCAAGAACAAGCTAGGGTTTTTAATTGGGGATTCAAATCCAAGACTCAAATTCAAGAATCTCTACGTCAATATTCGTAGAATCAAGAACTAAGTATGCACAGTGTTCATTCGTGGATTCCTTTCATCTATGAAGCCCAAGAATTAATTTTTAAATCTTGTATTGTGAATATTTTGTTGTGGGTTGATTATGTTCATGTGATTATGGTTTTATGATTCCCAAGTTAGAATCTTTATGTGTTGTTCATGAACCTATGCTAGTATATGGTCTGAAATATGTGAAATTGAGTTGAAATATGGTGTGTTATTGTATTAATTTGATGGTCATGCCTATGCCCTAAGTCATCCATCCTAGGTGTTTGATAAAATGACTAAGAGAATAGAATTATGCATTATAGCTTAATTGTGACCCAAGCGATAGTTGTATGCTTTACCCTATGACTAAGAATGACTTCCATGATATTGTGTGCATTATGAATGGTTGAGGGAATGTCCATGAGATTAGGTTGATGAAAGTATGACATGTTTATATACAATTCCATTCATGTACAAGAGTATGATAACCATGTTCTTCATGAAATCCCCAAAATAATGTATTATGAATTGTTGATATTGGTCATGTGTTCAAGAAGTGTCATGTCCTGTCAGTTTCATGCTATCGAGTCCTTAGGGTACTTGTACCTAATAATTTAGTTGTGTGCCTAGAGCCAGTGTCATGTTTTCATAATACTCTTAGTCAAGCCATGATCCTTAGAATTCAGCCAGTCTCATGACTCAGGAAAACTCAGTAAATTCAGTATCAGTCTAGTCCTACTAAGTAATATCAGTGACCTTAGTGGTCTTAGTAATATTAGTACTCAGTAATCTCGGTAACCTCAGTATTCCTTGAAATATCAGTAACTTCAGTACTCTCCACCAGTCCTCAGATCTCAGTAGCATTCCTCGAGTCAATGAAACTCAGTGAACTTAGTTTAGCTCTACTAAACAATACCATTAGTCTCAGTTCAGTTCAGTTAATTAGTTTAGTGTGTATTTAGTTGGGAGTAGGATTCAGCACCGAGTGAACCCAGGGATGAGGACACACACTGTCAGCCAGTAGAGGGTGTGATCCTTAGTAGCAATCCCTGTGTTCCAGAACTACATAGCCAGCGTAGGTTGAGATGTACCCCTACGAGTCTAGGGACTATACATCTCTTTTGAGTTTTCCTTACAGGATGGGTTAACAGAAGAGCTCACTGGAAAAGAGGGTTTACTCACAGTTTGTCTTTACCCATGGCACGGTACAGACACCTTTCCAGTTGAGGTTACAGGTTGGATCCCATCAGTTCAGTTTTGGGGCATGTCGGTCAGATGTTTACCTCTGATAGTCTCAGTTTTAGATCCAGTTTTAGTAGTAGAACTTAGTTCAGTTATACAAAAATCCAGGATTGTCAGATACAGGCAAATCAGTACAATGAGAAACCTAGCAGTTCTATCAGTATCAGGACTGTCAGATACAGTCACTCATGTTATCAATATTCAGACTCAGTAATCATGTTATCACAAACTCAATTAATAGTATTTTAATTAAACGAAACCCATGTTATCAGTATTCAGTTTTAGGACTGTCAGATATAGTCAATCAGACAAGTTCTTCATAATCAGAGCTGTCAAAAATAGTCCTTCCTTTATTAGTAATATGACATTAGTTCCTCAGTATTAAGTAGACTCAGTCATTCAGTATCCTAGATTTAGTACTCAGATATCAGTAAATCCACGTTATCAAAATTCATGAGTTAGCATTATCATGATCTCAGTTACAGTTACGTATTCATGCATGTATTCTCACGTTCATGTTATACAGTCAGTTATTATTGTATATGCATATGAACCTTTGCATTAAGCCTACCTCACTTGCATACTAGTATATTCAACGTACTGACACATTTGTGATATGATGTTTTATACTATAGGTTTAAAAGAACGAGCTCCCGAGCATCCTTAGTAGATCAATATTCAATATCCAGAATAGCAGTGAGTCCTCATCATTCGAGGATAACATGATTATTTTATTTCTTTATTATTTCAGTAGTTTGGAGTTAGTTAGGGACATGTCCTATCAACTCCACAGTTTGTCAGGCAGTTTAGAGGCTTTCAGACTACAACATGTGTTCAGACAGTTTATCTTTGTTTTAGGTATTGTCATACCCTACTACAGACATTGTTTTATATTTAGTATTAGTTCAGTTTTGAACCTTATGGCCTTACAGCTTATATTCCTCATATTTACAATGTATTATTCAGTATTCAATTACAGATATCAGTCATGGGTTAGCTTGTGTCCTTCGGGGTCATGAGCACCGTGTAGCATTTCGAGTACCAGATTTGGGGCATTATGGTTATGACATAAGGAGTACATAAGTCAAAACACATGATAATTTATTTACTTGAAATTGATAATCTTCTTAGTTTAAAACCCATAAAATAATACATATATGAACACAATTTAATTCAAGAACGTAACCATAATTTAAATTCTCCAAAAGGATTCTTGAAATCCAATGGTGGAATAAACTCAAGGATGAACACCAAACATACCTTGATTTATTAATTTGTGAGAATTGATGGTGAATTATTTATATTTAATCTTGAATTATGAAGGGCTAGGGTTTGTTTTCGAAAGAGGGTTACTTTAATTTGAGTAAATTGTGAAAATAATGAGCAATTAGTGCTCTTTGGGACATAAATCCCATGTTTGGATTGAATGGGGTAAGGGAAAAGGACATAAATCCCCTTGGGAATTTAAAATATGGAACTGAACTCAAAATCCCAATTTTGACAATCAGCGTAATGCAGTGCAATTGCGTCGGGCCACTGGAAAAGGGACAATCCTTAATTTACCCAGTGGTGCAACGCAGTGAAATTGCGTTGAGCCACTAGAAATGGATAATTCTAAAAATTCCTCTTGGAACAATGTGGTGCTTATCGTGGTGACACACAGGAAAATGACAAATGTGAAATTGGCCATCACCACAACGCAACCTTATCGCATTGGGCTACTATTTTTCACTAAAAGTACCATAACTTCTCACTCGAGTATTAGATTTAGGTGAAATTGGTATTGTTGGAAACCTAATTCAATTTTTTTATAGTTTGGTGGGTCTTGAGATGAAAAATTCTGAGTAGAATAAAAGATATGCTCATTGAAGTTGACTAAAGTAATATGCTTATCAAAACTTCAATTGGTAAGGATTATTTTGATTCATCTAATAGCTGGGAGTTATTTGAGGCCTTAATACACATTAAAATCACTTGCAAAATTACCAAAGAACTATAAGGTATTATGCATGAGCTTGGAACATGATGTTAGCATTGGTTTGAATTTTTAGGGTATTACAGTTGATGTCCCGATGGACTAGAGAGTCATTTCTAAACTGGTGGGTGACCCCTATGAGAGTGTTAGTCCTAAAATGGCTGGTGACCTCTCATAATCCTATGCTGGATACTTAGTTTTGGAACATAGGGAATGCTACTAAGGACCCTATCCTAACTGACGGGTGATCCCTCTATCCCTAGGTTCGCTCGGTGCTAAATCCTACTCCTAACTAAACGACACTAAAATCATGAACTAGTGCATGCACTGATGAATGATATGCTCAAACATGATATGTTGAAAATAACAGTGCATGTAAAATCTTGAAGAAAGCATGAACAAGTGAACTGACGTATTTAACATGAAATAATACTGATTAGTTCATTATAAAAATGATGATATGAATAAGATGATAAAATCATAATTTGGACTAACTTGTTACTTTAAAATGGAAACATAAAAAAACACATAGGTATCAGGTGTTCTTAACCCACCATCACTGAATGATACAAAAAAATAAGATAACAATACTTAAATATAAAGTCCTAATTCAAAGACCCAATACATGAGGCATTTCAATAACCTAATAAATTATATTAATGTAAAGATGAGTATGAGCTAACCTTGGGATAATACCATGTTTGTACAGTTTAAAGCATAATTCTAGAATTTGACCTGATGCCAACTGAACATGACCTAGGTTTTGGAACTTCAAGCATGTAGGATCATTATTTTCATAAAGTAAAAATATTAGCATAACTTGAATGTAAAAAAGTAAGAAAATATGGAAGAATTTTATGATTTACATTGAACATGATCATAAACTAGAGAAAAATACATAATTTAACCAAAAAGAGAGTTTTGGGGCTCAATGGTTGAAAGGAACCCATTAATGAATACTCTACATACCTCAATTAGATGACTTCTTGGAGAAGACTTGAAATTGAAACATAAATTCTTGAGTTCCTAAGAAAAGAAGCTTAACTTTTGTTCTTGGGAAGAGGGGAATGGCTTTGAATAATGTATTGAATGTTTAGGGTTAAGAGAATGTAAATAACATATTTTAAGACCCTTCCATTCATTTAAGAATGATTAGGGACGATTAAGTGGTGTGAAATAACTTCAGCACCCTTAGACTATGTCAAAATGGAAAAATTTTAGAACTTTGCTTCTGCTGGGCGATGCACATCCAAAGAAAATCCGGGGGTGTGTGGCGCATACCAAAAGCACAACCCATTAAGTGGCTATTGGCGTTTGTCATACAATGTATGGCCTTAGCATGGTTATAACTTTTTTCTTAGGTATTAGATTAAGGTGAAATTGGTATCATTGGAAAGATAATTAAATTATCTATACTTTGGTAGATCTTGAGATGCAAGATTCCACATATGTAACAAGTTGTACACGTTTAAAGTTAACCCTTGTAGGATCAAACACAAAATTTTGGCTGAATCAAAGGTTATTAGTTCAAATTTACTCTAAGTGATTCCTATAATCATTTTTCACCTCAAAGAATTCTTAACACTAGGATAATGATCATGGCATAAATATTTAAATATAATTCATAGGATTAGAGTTTACATACATTGCGATGACGGGATCAATTTCTAGCTAAAAAAATATGGGGTGTTACAGTGCCTCTCTATCCCTTCCAGTATACACCCCTCTGTTCGTAAGAGAGATTTGATCTAATATTTTCTATGCTATCTCCCAATGAAGGCGCATGAATGCTTCACCAGTAATAGTATCCGTCATAGCTTTGGAATTGATATCTAGGGCTTGATAGAATATTTTAAGTAAGTATCTCCCTATAATTCTATAATTAGGCACCATCATTTTGTTATTTTTAAATTGAAACTATGACTCATATACCTATATATAATGCAACTACTTGAAATTATAAATCTCATCCTTCAACTGTAGCATTCTGGAAGGAGGAATAAAGTGGTCTAAAAATTACTTTCACAACTTATTCTAAGTAGTAATGGACCTATGAGATAGTACCCCTAACCATAATATCACTTCAACAATTAGAGAGAATGAGAACAACCTGAGTCTGAGAGCATTCTGATCCACTCCAGGTATAGTGTATAAAGTGCAAATCCCAACAAACTTTATGAGGTGCTTGTTTTCATCATCAGTTGGTAGACCCGAATACACAACCTTCAGATTAAGTAACTAGATCATGGCACTGATGATATCAAATATAAGGCCCAGGGTAATATAGGAAGAATTATTGCTCATGTCTCGAAAAGATCAAAATATCCTATGTCCTTCTCCGGATCACCATATGCTTGCAATTATTGGTAGACTAGGAGTACTTAATCTATACCTCTTTGACCTCTATTGATTACTATTCGACATTAACTTTTTGCCTCTTTCTCGCTCTCTATGTCTCTAGATCTATATGATGGTAGACTTATTATCCCTTAAATATTGTTCCTCTACTAGTATTACAATGGTTTACTATACTATCTCCTAGAAGGTAGGGGAGAAAGTTTTGTGGATCATCTTGAGGCAACTTATGATGACCTTCACAACTGTGCTGTGATAACCTATAATTCTGATGTAGGATTCCTTATGGCTCTAGATTAAATGGGATTAGTAGATTACCTTGAATACTGGTACTGGGCATACACCTAAAGAAGAACCAAAAACTAAAATCCAAAAACCTCAAAAACTCCAATCAACCAATGAGTAACGATATTCCCCAACAATGACACCAAAATTGGATATTGTCCAAACTATACCCTCCTAGAAGATATAATAAGGTTACTATCAAATTATAGTTACCCAACTATGTTAGGGTAGATTTCATGAGGAATAGGTCAAATTTGTTACTCGAACTTGTTGAAGTAGCTAAACTGTAAGAATATAAATAGCGAGAATATTTAGTAAACTATAAGAAGTAACAAGTTGTGAATGCTTATGGTATTAAACAATTTGAGATGAACACTATGACTGTATTCCTCCTGGCTTTCTAACTTTGTAGGTTTCTCATGATCAATTTAACTATCTAGTTGTGACACATGTAGAATCTCCTAAGCTAGGTATTATCAACTATTATTTGAGTGCTATGATTATGACCTTTTACCTTGTAAGTCTTAGGGTGTCACCTTACTAACCCTTGTCTTTGATCTTAGTTTAACTATAACCTTATGGGTCCCATGTTATTAGATGAGGGTAGATGGAATCGAATCACTATTGTAATCTTATTCACCCATGTGAAGATGATCTCAAAATAGGCTGCTTCTCAGCATTGTCCACCGCTAAGAAAATAGTTAAACTAAAGAAGATCGCAATGCAAGTCTAAATAATAATTTTACAAAACCTCATACTTCTCCTACTTCATTGTTCTTCTTGGTTTCCAACAACCCAACGAAGGGATTTAGCCGCTCATAATTGCAAAACAATCCATGGAATACAATAATGAAAGAATAGAAGTGATTTCACAAACAATGAAGAATAAAACCCAAAGTCTCAAATTAATTACCCAACCTAAAACCATGAATAAGAGGATTCTATGATCAAAAGTCAATCATGAAATAAATATAAGTTTGTAAGAGTATAAAATGCATAAAAGTGAAAAACTAACTCAAAATATCAAGAGAGTATTTATAGATTACATAAAAATCCTAAAAATTCCAACCAAAACAAACTGAGAAACTTGGGTTTGTAGTAATATATGATGCCACAGATGGGCCGTAGGTGGCACCTATGGGCCATAAATGCCTATAATACCTTGGCTTTTGGTCCTTGGAAAATTCCTTGATTTTGTGCTTCTTTCCTAACCTGTGACTCACCATGCGAGTTGTATGACCCCAAATTATAGAGAGACTAGTGTGTTATCCAAAGTCTCTGACCTAAGTGTGACTTGGATGTAATAAGTCATATGGATGCTTTACTAGTTATAGGGTATCTTCCATAGCCAAACTAGTGTAATGGTTCCTTGTCTCTGATATTCCTATGAGTGAACCTCATGAGTCGTAAGGTCTGAGTACAAGACATAGGGTACAACTCGTAGTCAGACCTGTATGGGTGCCTTATGCTTTTGTCTAGACTATGACTCGTGTTGACGAATTATGATGAGTCCTCATGAGTAGTAGGGTGACATATTGTCACTAGCAATAGATTTTCAGCTATTGATTAAGGGAACTTTGGACATTTCTCTCTTTCCCCCACTTAGACCCCACATCTATAAAACACTATAAAAGGGTTATTTTTATTAATAAATAAATCTAAACGCTCTCTCACTCATTAAAATCCCTAAGTCAAGATCACTAGGGTTTTTAAAAAATTGGCAATTATATGTTCCAAGGGTTGATTCTCTTTGTAATTATTGATATCTCAAGCATGTTACTCTTTCCAAAATCTTATTTTGTTAATAAATGTGTTTTAAATAGTTATTCATATGGTTTGTTGTTGGTTTTGGAATGTGTGCAGAGGGTTTTGAATGATTGTTTACTTAAATTATGTTCTCATGGTTGATATGTAATTTTTTGTATTTTAATGATGGTTTTGAATGTTTGGGGTGTATGGGCATGGTGAATAGTTTAGGGTGTCGTGGATTCCCTAAATTATGTAGATTTTGATAATAGAATTGGCGATAACCTCAACCTAGTCTTATGAAACTTGTTTCGACCATGAGAATATATGTATTGAAAATACCTTTTGAATTATTGCATAGCATAAAAGGCTAATGAACCAAATTTAATTTAATGAACAAAGGGGGTCGAGGCATTCCCCTAGGATAATGATATTATATTGGCATAATTATAAGCTTTCAATCATAATTGTTATAACGATACTGATGGTGTGTTTCTTAAGGTATGGTGCTTGTTTTAATGAACGAGAATGTGTAAATTCTTTGATTGGGCTTAAAAGGGGGTTGTGTAGCTAGGACGTAAAGGTGGAGGTCTCGGGGGGACCGATACTGGAAACTCACCTTTGCCTGCATGATGGTTGGTCTCGATAATTATGTGCAAGTGTCACACTTTATATATATATATATATATATATATTTGTTTCCTGGATTAACATGGTGTCAGTACATTCCCTGGTATTCCTTGATACCTCTGGTTCATGCAACTAACACACTGAGGCCCTTTCAGCAAGGAGACCTGGACCCATATAACCTGTGGGTGTTTTTATGATGGTTGAGGTATACAGTCCAGACTAATGTTTTTCTTTTATACTAAACCTTGTTACCTATCCCAGCATGTTATATATATATATATAGGTATGTATGTACAATGAGTGCATGTGGATTTTATTATGGTATTAACTTGGCATTATTTTACCCCTTCTCTGAGTTACATGCTAGCGCTTACCTCGCAAACCATCTCTAAATATTTTATCCCTACACGATGCAGGAACCAAAGACACTTTAACTTTTCTTGCCCAGTGATAGGATTTTGTGGTTTTTAGCTATCATCTTTGAAGTGGTGAGCTTCTATTCTCCGAAAGGGCTATCATTTTTAAGTCTTGTTTCATCTTTGTCTAAGACTACTTTTTTTGGATTCTTTTGGATATCATCGGTGGCCTTGTCCCAACTTAGATTGGTTTTGGTTTGTGTAGAGGCCTTATGAATTATAATGTATTGGGAAATGGTATTATGGATTATTAGCACATTCTTACTACTAAATATTCTATCTTTTTATATGTTTGAAATTCATCCACTGCTAACTATATTTTGTTATGTTTGGCTAGGCAAAAAAAGGGTGGTCTCTATCCTTGGTGGACTTGAGATACCCATTATGGCTAGGTCTTGGTTTGGTTCATGGAAAGTTGGTGTCGGAGCGAAGGTTCATTGTCAATTGGTTGTCCACAAAGCCATGTAAAGTAGAGTCTCTTTTATGGATGTGCAGCACACTGCACTTATAAGGGAGAGGCTATGAGGCATTTAGGAATATTTCCCTTTCTTGTGTTCTATTTTTTAGCTGTAGAGTCTAGGATGTTTAAATCTCCTCTAATTTAATTTGTTTGTATTTCAGATCACACCTCCATAATGATATGATGCTCGTGGAAACTCATCTGTCCCACTTTAGTACAATATTGATAGAGCTCGTCCTGCTTGTGGGGTATAGACCAAATCTAGAGTCCCTACTTCTGATTGCCCCTGTGAATTCCACCAATTTCTTCTAATCCTTCTAAGACTCCTTAGGGTGATTTATCTAATACTGAGTTTTGCCAATTGATTCATTTCCTTACAAAGTTGGTTGCCTCCCAGTTGCACCAATATGAGTGTGTTTCTCCTATCACTTATTTTTCTGAAGACACAAGGGTTCGTTAGTTTATAAGGTTGATTCCTCCAAATTTCACTGGTCCCAAGAATGAGGAGGTTCCTTAAGGGTTCATATATGAGATTGAAAAGATTTTTTGAGTGATGCATGCTTTTGAATCTGAAGGTATCGAGTTTACCGCATATCAGTTAAAGGGTGTCATGTATTATTGGTATGAAGAGTGCGTGCAGTTGAGTGGTGAGGATATTAAGCCAGCTATGTGGGATGATTTCTCTAGTATTTTTTTGGATTGCTTCTTTTCTTAGGAGTTAAGGAAGACAAAGGCTAAGGAGTTCATGAATATAAAGGAAGGAAAAATTTCTGTGAAAGAGTATAACTTGGAGTTTCATTAGTTATCTCGTTGTGCTATAGAGTTGGTGTCTTTTATAAAGGATAAGATGGGGAAGTTTGCTTCAGGTTTTTCTCTAGACTTGGTGATGTAGTGCAAGTACTCCTTACTAAATAATGACATGGATATCGCTAGGATTGTGGTGTATATGCAACTGGTTAAAGACAAAAAGAAAAAACAAGCCAAAATAGGGGAAAGGCAGAGTAATATATTCAAGTATTCTGAGCAGGGTGAATGCCAATATAATAGTGGTAGAGAAGGAAGGCAATGGTCTTAAAAGAAGTAGGGATATTTTGGTTCTTACTCTATGGTGAGTGTTCCATATCCTAATCTATTTCGTGATAGTTGCTTTCAAAGCAAAAATGTGTTTAAGTCATAAGGTGCCCTATCTTAAGCTAGTGTGGACTAGTTAGTGCCATTATATCCATTTTGTAGATATTGTAGACAGTTACACCATGTGTTTTGTAATAAGGGGAGAAATAAGTGTTTTAAAATATGGCTAACATAGCCATATTTAGAGGAATTATCCTTCAGGAGATGTCTTTACTGGAGCTAATAAGGTTTTGGTTGCTATATCTTCAACTCCAGTATTGAAAGTTGCTAATTTTCATACCAGCACTTGTTGTAATCATCTATATTCTTTTGCCACTCATCAAGAATTTAACTTTTCTCCTCATGTTGTCAGTGGTACATTATAACTCTTCTCTCATGATGCGTATTTCTTACTTAATTTAGGGTCTACTCTTTCGTATGTGACCCCTTATATAGTTATTCATTTTGGTTTTGGTCCTTGTTGTATTTCTAATCTCTTTTCTGTGTCTACCCTGATGGGTGACTCTATTATAGCTAAAAAAGTTTATAGGGGTTGTGTTGTATCTATTTGTGGTTGGGAGACATTGGTGGATCAGATATAACTAGATATATTAGAATTTGATGTTATTTTGGGAATAAATTGGGTCCATATGTGTTATGATTCTATTAATTGTAGGACCCAAAGGGTTAATTTCCAATTCCTGAATGAATCGGTGATTGAATGGGAAGGTAGTTCTTTACCATCTAAGGGAAGGTTCATTTCCTATCTTAGAGCCTAGAAATTAATTTCTAAGGGGTGTGTATATCATCTAGTTTGGGTTAAGGATTCAAATTTTAAGGTTCCTTCTTCGTAATCTGTCCCTATAGTCAATAAGTTTCCTGAGATGTTTCTCGATGACTTTTTTTGTTTTTCTCCTGATAGGGAAATAGACTTTAGGATTGACCTTCTACCAGATATCCTTCCTATCGCTATCCCTCTTTATAGAAGAGTTTCAGCTGAGTTGAAGGAACTTATGGAGTAGTTGAAAGATCTTCTTGACAAAGATTTTGTACTCCCTAGTGTTTCTCTGTGGAGTGCTTCTATTCTATTTATATGTAAAAAGGATAGGTCCCTTAGAATATGTATGGATTATTGAAATATAAATAAGCTAATGGTGAAGAATAAGAATCCTCTTCCTAGGGTTAATGACCTATTTGACCAGCTTCAGGGTGCTAAGAAATTTTCTAAGATCGATCTTCGGTCGAATTATCATAAATTGAAAATTTAGGACCTGGATATCCCTAAGACTGCATTCCATACCCGTCATGGTCACTACCATTTCTTAGTCATGTTTATTGGGTTGGGTAATTCTCTGACAACATTCATGGATCTTATTAACCGGGTATTCTATTAGTTTTTAGATTTATTCATCATTCTATTTATTGATATTATTTTGGTATACTCTAAGAGTCACGACGATCATGCTCGTCACCTTCGTATAGTGACCCTTACGGATCAGCAATTGTATGTTAAGTTTTTGAAGTATGAGTTCTGGTTGAGTGTTGTGACCTTCCTTGGTCACATATTTTAGTGAGAGGATCATGGTGGATCTATAGAAAGTTGAGGTGATTAAAAAGTGGCCTAGATACATGACTCAAACAATTATTTAGAGCTTCTTGGGTTTACCTGGGTATTATAGAAGGTTTGAGAAGAGTTTCTCTTCGATCGCTGCTCCATTGACTAAGTTAACTTAAAAGATGGTAAAGTTTATGTATTTTGATGCTTGTGAGAGTAGTATCAAGAAGCTGAAGGATAAGTTGACTTCAGCCTCAGTTTTGACCTTATTCATGGGTACCGATGACTTTGTCTTTTATTAGATGCATCTCATGTATGACTGGGTTATTTTTTTATGCAACTTAGTAAGGTTGTGACATATGTTTCTAGGCATCTTAAGGTGTATGAGAAGAACTATCCGACCCATGATTTGGAGCTATTGGCTATGGTTTTTGCTTTAAAGATTTGGCTCTGTTACTTGTATTAAGTTTATGTTGATATATTCTGATCAGAAGAGCTTGCAGAGTGTGTTCACCCAGAAGGAGTTGAATCACAAACAATGAAGATGGTTGGAGTTACTCAAATACTTTGATATAAGTATCCATTATCATTCAGGTAAAGCTAATATGGTTGCTGATGTTGTTAGTAAGTTGTCCATGGTAATCTTATCTTATGTTGATTATAAGAAGAGAGGTACGATGAATGATATTCACTATTAGGCTAATATTGGAGTTTGTCTTTTAGATTTCAATGATGGTTGACTGATTGTTTAAAAGGTGGTTAAGTGTTCTTTTATGACTGAGGTGAAGGAGAAGCAGATTTTGGTTCCTATTTTGATACAGATTAAGAGTGATATGGGTCAGCAGAAAGTGATGGATTTTGAGATTGGTAGTGTTGGTATCTTTAGGTACCAAGGTAGATTGTGTGCTCCCTATGTTGATGGGTTACGAGAAAGGATCTTGGTTGAGGCTCATGAGTCGAGGTACATGCTTTATCCTAGTTCAACAAAGATTTACCATGATTTGTATGAAATCTATTGGTGGAATAACATAAACAGAGATGTGGTAAATTTTATGGCCAAATGTATGGTTTTTTAGTAAGTGAAAGTGGAGCACTTGAGGCCTAGTATTTTGTCTTAAGAGTTTAAGTTGCTCGTATGGAAGTGGGAAGTAATTAACATGGACTTTGTTACTAGTCTTCTGCTGTCTCACCATTAGTTTTATTTGATTAAGGTCATCATGGATAAAATGACCCAGTCTGCTCATTTTTTGCCAGTGAAGACTAATTATTTTGCAAATGATTATGCTAAGCTTTTTATTCAGGAGATTATTTAGTTGCATGGTGCGCCTATTTCTGTTATATTTTATTGAGGTACACAGTTCTCATCTATCTTTTGGTGGTAATTTTAGAGAGGTTTGGGAACTACGGTGAACCTTAGAACCGCTTTCCACTCTCAGACGGATGGACAAGTAGAGAGGACTATTTAGACTTTGGAAGATATACTAAGGTCCTGTGTGATTGACTTTAGTGGTAGTTGGGTTGATCATTTGCCTCTCATAGACTTTGCGTATAGTAATAGTTATCACTCAAGTATTGGTATGGCTCCATTCAAGGCTTTGTTTGGTAGGAGGTGCAGGTTTCCTATTGGGTTGTTCAAAGCTGGTGAGACTTGATTGTTTTGTCTAGACTTAGTTCATCAAGCCATGGAAAAGGTGAAGGGGATTTGGGATAGGCTTAAGACTGCTCAGAGTCGCCCAAAGTCCTATATAGATGTGAGGTGAAGGGAGTTAGAGTTTGATATTGGTGATTGGATGTTTTTTAATTATCTCTTATGAAAGGAGTATTAAGGTTTGCAAAGAAGGGGAAGCTTAGTTCCTGATATGTTTGCCTATACTTGATTTTGGGAATAGTGGGCAATGTGTGTTATGAGTTGGAGTTGCCTTCGAGTTTGAATTCTATCAATTCGGTCTTTCATGTTTCAATGTTGAAAAAGTGTGTGGTAATTCTTTCTTTGTTGTTCTTTTGGAGAGTGTTGTTGTTTTAGATTCTTTGTCATATGAGGAAGTACTAATTTTCATTATGGATAGGCAAATCTGTTGTTCGACTACCAAGGATGTGGCTTTAGTGAAGGTTCTATAGAGGAACCATATGGTTGAAGAAGCTACTTGGGAAGCTGAAGAGGACATAAAGTCCCACTATCCATTCTTGTTTCCTTCTTTGGATCATCATGCATAAAGTATGTAATTTTCTTTTCATCTTTGTTGTCTGACTTTGTTAAAGGAAATTATGGTTGCTTTTCTATGTAAAATCATGCTAATGAATGCCTTGACTCATTATTTAGGAATGAATGATCTTCGGGGGGGGGGGGGGGGGGAGGAATGGAACACCTCAGATTTTGGTCCTTGAAAAATTCCTTGATTTTAAGCTTACTGCCTAGCCTATGACTCACCATATGAGTCGTAAGGTGTCATTACCGGTCATAGGACCCCAAATCATAATGTGACCAGTGTGTTATTCAAAGTCTCTTATCTGAGTACGACTAGGATGTAACGAGTCATATGGACACTTTACGAGTCATAGGGTCCTTTACATAGCCAAACAAGTGAAATGGTTTCTTGTTTTTGTTGTTCCTATGATTAAATCTCACCAGTCATAAGGTCTGGTCAAGATTTTTAGGGTGCGACACGTAGTTAGACCAGCAGTCAGCTTTGAAGTAGTGAGCTTCCATTCTCTGGAAGGGCTATCATTTTGAAGTCTTGTTTTATCTTTGTCTTAGACTACTTCTATTGCATTCTTTTGGATATCGTCAGGTTTATGTACCTACTTATATTGATTGTGGTTTGTTTAGAGGCCTTATGGATTACTGTGGATTGGGATTTGGTATTATGGATTCTTAGTACATTTTTTTTGTTGCATATTCTATCTTGCTATATGTTCGAAATTCATTTGTTTCTAGCTGTATTGTATTCTATTTTTCAAGGCAAAAAGAGGTGGTCTTCGGTCCTCATTTAACTTGTGATACCCGTAATGGAAAAGCCCTGGTTCAGATCATAAAAGTTCCTATCATAGGTGAGAAAATTTTTTCACTCCTACAGCTTGTCTGAATTTTGTCCCTCTGATACTTGTTATGGTACCTATGGCACCGTAGGTGGTACCTACGGGCCGTAGGTGACCCTTCATAGGTAATAGTGAACAACTTTAACTTCTAATTCTATGAAGTTTGTAACTCTGGAACATATGACAACTACCTATGATCCATAAGTTCTACCTACGCCATGTAGGTAGTATCATAGGTGGCTTTTTTGCAAATCTTGACTCTTTTTCTTCATGTTAAGCTCCAAGACCTAGTTCACTGCAAAATAAACACAAAATCATATAATATCAACTAAAACAAAACCTAAGTACTTGAAACCATGGCACATTAGGGCCCCGGTTTGAGTCATGGAATGCTTGGTATCAAAGCATAATTCAGTTTCCCAAGGTATCTCACCACATGTATAAGAAGGAGGCTACGAGGAATTTAGAAAATGTTTCTCATTCTTTCATACTCTTGATCGTGCAACAATGTTTCCTGTTTGAAATTTATCCAAATTCATTCCTTTACTCTAATTATTTGGGCTATGTCTCATTATCGAGGGGATAAAGGTGAAAAAGCTTAGGTTCCTAAAGTTATGGTCCTTTCTGATTGATTTATCAAAAAGTGATAAAATAGCACAAGGACTTGAAAGGAGTCCATTAGTGCATCAAAGTGTATTGATTCAAGTGTACACCTTTATCTTCATGAATCATGCATTTCAGCTTGAGGTAAGAGGGATATTTAGTTCCTTTTTTAAGACTTTATTGTATATGTTTTACTTAAGGGGAAAGATATGTATCTTAATATTGGGATAGTATTTCCTCTTAAGTGTTAGTATAAATTGTGGTGTTATGACCTATGAATAGTACGATGATCCCAAGGTTATTGATATGAAGTCATAAGTTTAAAACTCAAAGTAGGGATAATTTTGAGTTAAAAAGGTGGTTGTATTCATGTAACCTTTAAGTGAGTGAAGGGATGGTATGATCTTATGGTGATTGCTATGTTTGTAGATAGGTTTGTAGATTTTATGGTAATTAGTAGAAGAAGTGATTAGTTATGATGATCTCGAATTTATTTGAAATAGGGAGGGAGCTTGTGATGTATAGTTATTGTAGTATTAAGCATTAATCATAGGTTGTGAATGGAAGGATAGATAGGCTAATAATTTACAAATTTAGCATTTAATTGGGAAATCATAGAAAGGGGGACTCAGCGGTGTGTATAAAAAATTAAAAGTAGTTTAAAAGTATGTATGGGTAAGTGGATATGATGAGAGGAAGGAGATTGTACTAATAGACCATAAAGGGTTATGTTATAATATTAAGATCGACTTTCCTAATTGTGTGATTTTACAACACCGAGAGTCCATTGGTTTTTATGTAGCAGTTGTAATCTAGTCTAGTAGGTGAGAAAATATGTAGTAAATTTTAAGGTATAGTAGAAATGTTGTGAAGAAGATGTGCTTGTAGGTCGTAGTTAAGTGGAATGAGAATTTTGATTGAATAATCTATCATATATTTTAATGGATAGGTATAGTATATGGTATGTCTCATTGGCGATTCATAATTGGTTATAGATGTTAAGTTTGATCTTTAGTTGTTGACTATGGTGGAAAGAATAGTTGCTCAAGGATAGTGATGTAAGATTTATGGAAAATGAATTAGTAAGCTGGATATAATGTGTGCAATAGCCTAGTTTGATAACCTATGAAAAATTTGAATTGATAATTATGATATATATATATATATATATATATATATATATATATATATGAAGACTAGTGCTTAAGTGATAAATTGCGGCTAAGTCATTAAGTGGATAAGAGTGTTAGGTTTATAAGAATAAGTTAAACCCTAGGTAGCATCTTGTTAGATAAGGTTTTAAGTTTCTAAGTGTCATGTGTACCTAGTTTATGTTTCTGAATATCTTTGATGGAGAAGTCTAGGGATTTGTTATATGTTGTTCTTAAGAGCTGAATTGAGAAACATATTGATAGATGATGTGATCCCTTGGTATAGTTTTAAATTTTTTTGTTAATTTGAGAGGTTATGCGATTAAAGGTTTCATGCTAGTGTACTAAAGAGTGAAGAATAAATTGTTATGTGTTAAGAAGTGTGGATGTTTATACTCATGAGAGTGAGAGTTATAGGGTGATGACTATGGAATCAAGCAAAAAAAACTAAGATTTGTATACTTGGAAGGGATATCCTAGAAGCAAGTTAGTGTCCTCTTATAGTTATCTGGGGGAGTTTGGCGTTCATGTATATAGTGATACCCCCCATTTTGTTGAGTGTTGTTCTTGCAAATTTAATGATAAGATATGTAATGCCCCGAGTTTGTACCCTGGATGCTACACGGTGCTCTTAATCCCAAAGGACCACAAGCAAACCCATGACTGGTACCTGCTGCAATAACTGAATAATAATATTGAATCATACAGATTTAGGTGGAAAAACACTCCATAATGTTCAAAATACCAAAACTGAATATAAGTACTGAAGTTTGAAAAACTATCTGAAAATACTCTAGTTTGAAAAGCCTCTAACTGTTTAAACTGTGGAGTTAATGGGACAAGCTCCCAACTAACTCCAACTACTGATACTGAAACTGAAATATAGTTGATGGGTGAGCAGATGCTAACATATTTGAGGCTTTTAACTAAGAATAATTGCAAAGTCTTAAGCAAGTTTTGTCATTTTTTATTGTTTTATTTTTGATTTTGCAGTGGAAATCAAGATACAAGAGAACCAATAATGATGGAAGTAAAAGAGTTGAAATCTGAAGCAAATAGAAGAGAAGTGTGGCTGACGACATTCCTGATAAGTCGTCAGTACTCTGATAAGTTATCAGCTTCATCGTCAGCCTTAAATAGAGAATGGGATTTAGCTGGAAGAAGTGACGATGACATATGATAAGCCATTAGAGTTATGATAAACCATCAAGATCGTTGTTAGCCTAAGGCAGAACATGAGAGCTAAAGTAAATCATTAACGACATTTGTGATAAGTCATCAAAAATTTGATAAGCCATCATGCTTCATCGTCAGCCTAAGGCAGCGAATGTTAAAAGTGAAGAGTAGATGAAGACATCTGTGATAAGTCATCAAACTCTTGATAAGGCATCACAAAATGTCGTCACCTATCCGAGAAATTACTGAACTCTGTGATTTTGTTTCCATAATTAGGGTGAACTATTTAAAGTATTGTTTAGGGTTTTCTTGGGGGATGGTACTCGACATACTGAACCTATTTTGGAATGCACGTATTTTGTTATTTTCTCTCTAGTTTCTTGGTTTGAACAAAATAATTAACTTTAAAGAGATTATCATCAATATTTTGGGATTTCTACTTTGATCTAATCTGAGAAACACTCGTTACTATTCATCTTACTGTAAGTTCATCTTTCAAATTATGAATTTGACTTGTTGTATCAATTATTACATTATGAGTGGCTAAATCCCTTTAACCCGAATTATGGGATCTATGGGTTAGGTCTTGGTTAGTTACTAAGTGTTCAAGATTCTAAAGGTAATAGGACTCCTTGATAATTCTGAGGTTTTACTTATTGTCTATTGGTTGCAAATGATAGATAGCACCTGCTTTGATTTGCTTGAGATAAGAAATCAACTATAGTAGGAAGTGAATTATTGATAGGGACTTGGAAGCTACCAACCTTCCGTTTAATAATTGACGTTGTAATAAGGTTAATTAAACTGAGGTGAAGTCTGGTCAGTGAATATAAATTCCCTATTTCCAAGAGGATTAGGTAATTAAAACTTAAGTAGGTCAAGAGATATTTAGGCATAACTTCGATAAAGAAAATCTGTTGTTCCTACCTATCGTGAGAATCTTTAATCACTATTAGCATCTGTCAAGTACCAAAACCCATATTGAACATAATTCTATTTTTTCATAAACTTTTGATTACAAACACTAAAACTAAAGTGACCAACAATTATTTTCTAAATTTTCATAACCCCCAATTTATCGAAAACTACTAACTATCAGTTGATTAACTCGCATACAACTCAGATTCACACCATATTCCCTGTGGGATTCGATCCCAATCTCGTTGGGTTTTATATTGACAAAGATCGCTTACATTCCCATAGGAGAGGTGTAGTTTGAGCGTTATAAAAAATGGCGTCGTTACCGGGTAACAATTTGGCGTATTGAGTTGGTTTGAAATTTTAGTTTACTTACTTGAATTCAAACTTGTAAATATTTGTTTAGTTTATTTTTTTTCTTTTCTTTTATTTTTATTTTTCTCTCACCTTTCTTGAGATGTCAGCTTGGATAGATGTTTTCTTGAGTGATGATGATTTTTGTTAGGATTCTTGTCATTATTGTTTGGGACCATCTTTTGAGGCTTGCTGTCCAGATTTACCTAGAAGTGCATGGACTGGACCTTCACAATATGATGTAGATACTATCCTACTTACTGTAACTTAGTGTTTGGCTTGTGGTCAAAGTGATCATACTAAAGATATATGTGATGTCACGATTCAAGCGAACAAATTGATGAAACGAATTTTAGAGAATCAAGAACAGCTGTGGGTAGAGCTAAAGGAGTTACCACTCCCACCATGTTTATAGTGGCTAAACAAAAAAGAATATGAAGAGGATATTAGCCAATTTGAGGAGAAAACTCAAGAATCACAACCACTCAATTATCATCTTAATCTGGAGACCGACATTAAGAAGGTGAATAAAAGTGAGCGTGTAGTAGATAGTGTAAATTTTGAAGTAGAATTAGTTGGGCCTCACTCGAAGCATTTTTCTACATTATGTTTAGATAATATCTTATCTGTGGAATCATCTCAAATAGTGGAAGAGTGTGAAGATGAGGAACAAAAATCCTATATTATTTATTTTACACTTGATAAGCAACATAAAAACACACCTCACTTTAAGGCCGAGTGGTTTACCACGCTCAATCCATTACTCAACTTCTTAATTTTTGTACCATCTCCTATGATCGAGGTAAGAAGATGGACTCTAAGTAGGGGGTGAAATTCATATCCTCAAGGTGGAGGAAAAAGCTGAGTTAGGTCATGCCGCGACATTAAATCAGGTGTTGCTTGGGAGGAAACCCAAGGTATTTTGTTGTTTGTATTCTTATTATATGATTTACATCAGATCTTCGCACCCATGATGCCACAGGTATGTTTCCAACTCTCTTATTTTGGTTTGATGCATTGGGGACATTGCATGATTTTATGTTGAGGATGGGGCTACTTGTGGGTGTTGATGTCCTCCTGGGGTTTTTGTTGTCGTTCCTCTTTTCCCCAGAGTCTTTTTCCTAGTAGAGCCGGCATGTTTAGGCATATTTTGTTTGTTTTGTGATGTGTTGTGGTTAATTAGGGAAAAAATAAGTATCTAGGATAGTTGACATATTTTTATTGATGTTTCTTGGAATGATAAATATCTCTCCAATTGTCTGTCTGGTAACTGTGTGATGTGTATCTATATGTGACTACTGTGAATCTTTTTATGGCATTAGTACAAGGGACATGATAATAACTGCTAACAATTGCATGAACCAAATGGGTAGTAGCTTGTGATATAACTTTGTGCCATGTGTGTATGAGATACTACCCAGTTCCCGTTGTGTGTTAAAGCCAGAACTTGCCCGGTTGGTCTTACCTTGGTTGTAAGATAGCAGTTAGGAAAAGATCATAGGTCGTTGTTGATATTAGTCCACTTTTAGCCTAAATGACCTTCCATGTGTGAATAATATCCCTTGATCCTGATTTTGAGACTAAATGCCTA
Organism: Capsicum annuum; assembly: GCF_002878395.1. NCBI lineage: Eukaryota > Viridiplantae > Streptophyta > Magnoliopsida > Solanales > Solanaceae > Capsicum > Capsicum annuum. The sequence continues at coordinate 180,149,107 of NC_061122.1, read as the reverse complement.
TTCTTTTTATTATACCTATCACCTTCCCATTTGTATCACAATGAACCTATTTTGGCCCTGGTCCTCTTGGATATTGTGCACTTTGACATAGGCAAATGGCCTAAGTTGAGGGTAGCTATCATAGGGGTGCGTAATGTAAAGTGAATATGAAGAAGGGTAATAAAAAAATATATGCAAGGCTAGGTATGGTAGAAAAAGAATGAGAAAAGAAAAGTTGTGAATAAGAGAAAATGAATGAATAAAAACTGCGCCCATCTTGAATGTGCTTTAATCAAGAAAGGGAGAAATAAGGTAAAGGGTGATAAGTGAGACCCCAAAAATAGTGTAGTGCTGAGGAGGGTTAGTCACTTTAAATATCCTTGCATATCATACCAGCCCTAACCCTACATTACAAGCTGAAGAAAAGTCCTATAGTGATCCCAGCTTAACTGTCTAAAAGCCTTAGTGATGAAAATAAGTGCAGGTTTATGGTATTTGGCATACATTGATTGGAACTTCTTTCTGAGAGTGAGTGTCTCTTGACCATCTACTCATTGACATACTTGATTACATATATGAGTAAAGAGGGACTTCTTTGTTTTAAGGGCACATTGGTTGCATTGCTAGATGCTTACATGTTTGGGTAGTGTAACTTGTATATATGCATGGTTATTGTTGCTGATTTGATGTCATATCTTGATTCCCTGGTGTCACATTGTTGATCTTTATTGATATACACAGTTAGGTTTAAAGTAATTGAAAATAGAGAGGGTAATATGTTTTGAGCTAAACTTGATAATCAACTGTCATGGTATCTTAAGTGTCTCTTGGTTAAGCATCGTAGTATTATGCTTTAGTTACTTGAGGACAAGCAATTGTTTTTAGTTAAGGGTGTTGATGTGTGAGCAGATGCTAACACATTTGAGGCTTTTAACTGAGAATAATTGCAAAGTCTTAAGCAACTTTTGTCATTTTTGATTGTTTTATCTTTGATTTTGTAGTTGAACTCAAGATGCAAGAGAACCAATAATGATCGAAGAAAAAGAGTTGAAATCTGAAGCAAATAGAAGAGAAGTATGGATGACGACATTCCTGATAAGTCGTTAGCACTCTGATAAGTTATCAGCTTCATTGTCATCCTTAAACAGAGAACGGGATTCAGCTGGAAGAAGTGACGACGATATGTAATAAGCTGTTAGAGTTGTGATAAGCCGTCAAGATCGTCGTTAGCTTAAGGCAGAATATGAGAGCTGAAGTAAATCATCGACGACATCTGTGATAAGTCATCAAAGATCTGATAGCTATCACCCTTCATTGTTAGCCTAAGGCAGCGAATGTCAAAAGCGAAGAAGAGCTGACGACATCTGTGATAGGTCATCAGACTCCTGATAAGGCGTCACAAAATGTCATCACCTGTCCGAGAAATTACTAAACTCTGTGATTTTGTTTCCATAATTAAGGTGAACTATTTAAAGTATTGTTTAGGGTTTTCTTGGGGGCTGGTACTCAACATTCTGAACCTATTTTGGAATACACTTATTTAGTTATTTTATCTCTAGTTTCTTGGCTTGAACAAAACAATTAACTTTGAATAGATTATCATCAATATTTTGGGATTTCTACTTTGATCTAATCAGAGAAACACTCGTTGCTATTCATCTTTCTGTAAGTTCATCTTTCAAATTATGAATTCAACTTGTTGTATCGATTATTACATTATAAGTGGCTAAATCTCTTTAACCCAAATTATGAGATCTATGGGTTAGGTCTTGGTAAGTTGCTAAGTGCTCAAGATTCTAAAGGTAATTGGACTCCTTGTAATTATGATGTTTTAATTATTATCTATTGGTTGCAAACGATAGATAGCACCCGCTTTGATTTGCTTGAGATAAGAAATCAACTATAGTAGGAAGTGAATTATTGACAGGGACTTGAAAGCTACCAACCTTCCGTTTAATAATTGATGTTGTTAATTAACCTAAGGTGAAGTCTGGTCAATGAATATAAATTCTCTAAGTTCGAGAGGATTAGGTAATTAAATGCTTAAGTAGGTCGAGAGACATTTAGGCATAACTTCGATAAAGACAATCTGTTGTTCCTACCTATCATGAGAATCTTTAATCACTATTAGCATCTGTCAAGTACCAAAAACCATAGTGAACATAATTCTGGTTTTCCATAAACTCTTGATCACAAACACTGAAACTAAAGTGACCAATAATTATTTTCTAAATTCTCATAACCCTCAATTTACTGGAAACTACTAAGTATTAGTTGATTAACTTGCATATAACTCAGATTCACACCATATTCCCGGTGGGATTCGACCTCAACCTAGTTGGGTTTTATATTAACAACGATCGCTTACATTCTCACATGAGAGGCGTAGTTTGAGCGTTATCAATAGTAAATAATATTTCCTAGAACTATGAGGACTTCCCACTACTCTGACTGCTGAAAGTCTGATCTGCTAAGAATGCTCGGGAGCCTGTGTATCGGTACCTATGATATATAACATCATAGCACAAAAGAAATCATTAGTACTTTGAATGTACTGGTATGCTCAATGAGGTAGGCTTAAATGCATGGGTTCATATTCATGAACAATACTAACTGAATAACATGAGTATGATTAGGTAAGATTACATACATGAGTGCATAAATTGTAACTCAAAACATGATAGTACTGGTTACCAAATCTGAATACGATCACAAACACATTGCATATTTGAGATCGAGATTAATATAGGTTAAATAATAACCCATTAACCGAGGTCTAAATTTATGGATACTGTATTACTGGTAACTGGATGACTGTATCTTACAGTCCTGAATTCTGTGGAGCTATACTGAGTTTCGTACTGAACTGAATGAATATATCTGATAGTACTAAATTTTGTAGAGCTTAACTGAGTTCTATACTGAGACTAAATCTAAAACTGAAACTATGGAAGGTAATCATCTAAGCGACATACCCCTTCTCTAGCTGATTTGTAGTCCAACCTATAACCCAAGTTGGAAGGGTGTCAACATCGTGCCATGAGTAAGGATAAGCTGTGAGTTAACCATCTCTGAAAGAAAATCTTCTATCAACCCTCGTTGATAGGAAAAACTCAAATGAGATATATCAATCCTAATAATATCTGGCAGGAAATTATCTCAACCAACTCTAGCTACGTAGTTTTGGAATACAAGGATTGCTTCTAAGGATCACACCCTCTACTAGCAGGTGAGTCCCCATCCGTGGTTTCACTCGGTGTTGAATCCTACTTCCAATCAAATAGACACTGGACTGAGTTCTAAACTATACTAGGCTGGACTGAGTTATTACTGATATTATTGTTTGATTGAACTGAACTGAGTTTAGTGGTTTCTGTAGATTGATGGAAAATACTGAACTCTGTTAACTGATTGAGTACTACTGAGATCTGAACTGAGTACTGTGACTGAATTACGATCACTACTAAGATTTCTTAAGTTTCTGCAAATGACTGAGAACACTACTGATCATTACGTGACTGATATTGTTCTATAACTAACCATGGTTCTTGGTAATCAGCTAGATTGTCGGGTACAGGTACCCCCAGGACTCGATAGTATAAATTAAAAGACATGGCATAACATGAAACATGTAAACTATGACCTTTATCATCATTCTTTCATTGGGGGGTTTTGACAAAAACTTACATGATATAACTTGCACATAAGCTAACTTGACATGATTTCATTCTCCTAATAGTTCACATAGACAATTTATCAAACACTTGGTGAGCATAGTATATGCACATAGTATTGAAAAACAAGTGAGCATCATAATTCATCTTTAATTTCACAAGTCAAGGGTTTATCATGGATTCACATGAATCTACACACATAATGATCAATTTCACATGATATATATATATATATATATATACAATCGTGAATTAGGAACTTAATCCAAATAACAATCATGGATACACTTTAATTTCAACCATGAAAATCATAAATTCAATTACTTGAAGTTCAAAAGAGATTCTTTGACTCCAAGGGTGGAAGAAACCCTTGGATGAAAACTTCACATACCTTTGTTGAAGAATATCTAAAGGCTTATGGTTGAATCTTGAGTTCTTGATTTCAAATCGGTTCTTCTAGGCTTTTGTTCTTGAGCAAATTTGAGAAAGAATGACAATATTTGATCTATCAGGAGTTTAATTTCATATTTTGGGGGATGAGGGTCGAGGGAAAAAGCCCTAAATACCCCCAAGTATATGGTCTTTTAATGACTGAAAACTAGGTTATCGATGTGCAGGTCGACATAGCGCATCGATGGTATCAACGCGATAGCTAACACGTCATACCATATTTGCATCGATTCACTGGAATTGAATGGTGGTAGCTAGGGAAAATAGTAATCAATGCGATAGTCGACGCGGCTTGCCAAGATCACGTTGATTCACTATTTTAGGATTCCAAAGGAGCTTCAAATGAAGTCCAAAAAATCCAAAACTTATCTGAAAATAACTACGTACATTCCTGATCATGAACCAATCTAAACATCAACATTTAATGGATGTAAAGGTCACAAAATAATATTTCCAACCTTTGTAGGTTAAAATGACACTAATTCTGAGTACTTTGCTAAAATTTTCTAAATCTAGGACCCCTTAACAAGCCTAAAGGACTGAATTAAGCTTAGGGTTTTAAAGGGTCTTACAGGATATGTCCACAAGCCTAGGATAGTGTCCTTTGAGCTAAGGATGGAGATTATGAACTAACTAAGATCTTTAATTTTCTCGTGGTGGTGAGTTTCAAGAAAGAGTCATGATAAATCTATTCTTATCCTAGAAAATTCCTCAAAATTTTGTTTAAAAGAAAATTCTACCAATGCCTTATGTATTATAATTTTGCCTAAGCCTAAGGTCTGATTTCTCTACGTAATATATATCTATGCTCCAATTCATGAACTATAATTAATAATATCACTTAGCAATCTAAGCTTCTAAGTATTCAATCTTTGTGTTATGACGCTCATGATCCATAAACTCATGTCTCAGTTTATGCTTAGTTTAAAGAAACTATACTCTCTATACATCACCAACTCATTTTATCTCATGTCTTAGCTCAATGTGACACTTTCTAGGTAAACTCATGACCATTTTCAGTTCTTAGAATAAGAAGAAATAGGTTCAAGCGAAAATCCTTCTTTTATTCCTTAAATGTATGAATCCTAGCTTTATTCTATACAATAGGATATAAGCTCATATGTTTCTCACCGTGCCTAGTCCTAAGAACTCATGCCATGTTATGTTTATGCCTTAACGACCCTCTATTTATGATATAGGTTTTACTATGAAGTGTTTTGTTGCTATTGTATTGTATATCACTTTGAAGGTCTCACCTTGAGTAGTACAACAAATAAGAGTCATAATTGACCAGTATCACTCCCATTCTCTATGCTTGTACTCTAGTCCCTTAATGACCCTCCCTATGTTAGGATGATAATGGTTATGGAAGCGTAGTAATGTTTTAGATAATAAAGTAGATGTTCTTTATTGTAATTTTTTTTGTGTGACCAGTCAAGATAAGGGTATAAATACAGAAGCAAGAGTGAGATAAACTTATATAAAATAGTAAGGAAGGGGATTTATGGTGAAAATCCTTATAAAAGTGATTAAAGATGTTGGTTTTAGGTTTGGAAGATCGAAAAAGGGTAAGTAGTAATGATAGGCTTGGATGTTTTGATTGATATATAGACAAATCTTTGTGTTATGGGGCTAGTACTCCTGGATTAATATTTAGGGTTGTTTGATTATATTGATAAGATGGAGAAGTATTTTGGGATGGATGTAAAGTATAGAGACCAAAAGCTTAAGCTAGCACTTTTTAACTCTGGGTTTATCAGAACTCGAGCCGAGGCCTTAGCCGCGACAAGCATCCCCAACCAATAAGGCTCAAGAGAACCCTTAGAACACCATAATAGGCATCATTCATATGAAATATAAATGCCGAAGATAAGATGAAATAGAGGAGAATATAATAATCAATTCAAATTACATCATGTCATCAAAACATAAAACCCAGATCCAGTCTAAACCAAACTACAAAACCTCTACTGAAAAACTAGTCTCTGTCTAAGCTTGGATGAAGCCCCCGGCCGGACCATAAGATTGAAAGGAAACAACCTATGGATAAATTTCATTGAAAATTATGGGAGGCTCACCAACAATGATTTTTTAAGGAATAATTTACTGTTGAGTTGGACTACGAGGCTATGCCTTAGAACCTACAATCTGAAACAATGCAGCCACCACAAAGGATGGTCAATACTTGAAATGTATTTTTATGCAGAACAATCCAAAAATAATTTATAATTCATATAAAATAATTAAGAGCATTGTGGAAACAATTAACCATCATATATATAAAAACACATGGGCATAAATGAAGAGCTTCAAGTCATTATTGTAAACCATGGACTCCACTCTATGCGTTAATTTTGTCCTAATGGTACACCCTACATTTATAAAATCCCACAGGCTATATAGAATCTGTGATTTACTCGTTAGCCAAGCCCCCTAATCCATGTTTTTCAAGGATTAGAGTCCTACATATTATTTTAGTATACCTGTACCCGAGGCCAAGTATACATTGGCCATACACATATCAGGACTAGGTGGATCATATATCCCAGTTTGGAAAAACCCAATTTCCAGTAAGCCTTTCACTCAAATGCCTTCCTCGGGTAACCATCTAACTCTCTTTAAGCATAATTTTTGTCCTTTAAAACCATTCTTCATAATCAAAATATTCATTTCATTCATGTTAAGGGAATTTTGTAATAGGTATCATCATACCTAGACTTTCAAGCCCTATCATTAGCCATATTATATCATATCCATAGCCTTCTCATTCAAAATCATATTAGAGACCACCCAAAAGATTTACATATCAGATAAGAGATCTTATTTCAACGACACAGAAATACTTAGGAAAAACACTGTCCATTCAAGATTTTAGCATAGGGTGTTTATCTCTTTCATCAATCATATGTAATTCATCCATTTTACATGAAGAGCATTTATAAAACAAGAAAACACCCTCTTATTGGATCATAAAACAATATAAATCTATGAATGATTGTAAAACATTTAAAGTCAAGCTTTTAATCATCCATTTGAACAATTCATAACATGTTAAGACAATCAATTTCATAATGAGAGAGGGAATTTCATAAATCATGCTCTTAAAACACTTATCCAAACTCATAACATATATACACACGACTATAACTCAAGTTTATGTAAAACTCCTATAGTAAACACATAATATCATCAAAAAAGGGTTTCATGATGCAATCCAGACTATGTACATATAAACACCATTTAGAGTACTATAAAACCTATTTTTCATGTGCATGAGTAGTGGATAGTTTTATATACCTTGAAAATGGAGAGAATGTAGAGTAATTTGGCCCTTGGAGCTTAAAATCCTAAAACCCTAGGTAGTTTTATCCTCTCTTACTATTAGAATGATAATTAGGGGATTACTTAATGAAAAGCCATTTTAAGACCCTAAAAACATACATAAAGGACTGGGGATGACCTATGAGAGTGAAAACACCCTCGTGCCCATAAAATATATTAAAAATGGGCAAATTTGATGTACGGAGAGAGGGTTCACTGTACGACCCCCATCGCGGATTAGAAGGTTTGTGGTATGACCCCTGGTGTGATACTGGAGGTTTATGATGTGGCCCCCATCATGGATCTGAGGCAGTAGCCTATTGTGGAGGTATTCACGATGTGGACATTCCCCAGAGCCCCTATTTCCCAATGCGAAACCTTTTTCCAAGCCTAAAAACAAACCCAACCCATTCAAACCCAGCCTTAGGTATTTTATTTTTAGTATTGAGGTCTTAAAGGATCGTTTTATGCATTAGTTGAGCGATAAAAAGTTTAAGGTGTTACATTATCTGCCTTTGGGATCATTCGCCCGTAGATGATGACTCAAAAAACTTTAACCATAATTTAAGGAGTTAAAAGGGAAAAGATGAGCAACATAACATTAATACCTTCCATAATATCATCCGTGGATTCAAAGAGTGATGGGTATCTATCACGCATATCATCCTCCGACTCCTAAGTAGCTTCCTTAACTTTTTGATTCCTTCATGATAAACAAAAGTTATCTCTTTACTTCTAAACTTCCAAACTTGCTGATCGAGTATAGTTATGGGTACTTCTTCATACAACAAAGACTTTTTCACACCAATATCCTCAATAGGAAACAAAAGTGAGTGATCTCCAACATATTTATTAAGCATCAATACATGAAAAACAGGATGAACTAAAGATAATATTGTGGGAAAATATAACTCATACGCAACTCCACCTATCCTCTTTGTAATCTTGTAAGTACCTATGTTATGAGGACTGAGTTTTTCTTTCTTCCCTGATCTCATGACTCCCTTCATAGGGGAGACTTTCAAAAGCACCTAATCATCAACCTCAAATTCCAACTCCTTTTTTCTTAAATTGGCATAGGACTTTTGGAGACTTTGGAAGGTGTTAAGTATCTCTCTAATAACTTTCACTTACTCCATCGCTAGATAAATAATGTCCGGTCCAAATAAATGAGTTTCACCCACCTCATACTACCCAATTGGTCATCTAGACCTCCTTCCATAGGGAGCCTTAAAATGGGCCATTTAAATACTAGAGTGGTAGCTATTATTATTGGAGAATTTTATTAGAGGCAAGTGATCCACCTAAATACCTTTCGAGTCAATCACACAAGCCCTTAGCATATCCTTTAAAGTTTGAATGGAATATTCTTCTTTCCCATATATTTGAGAGCGGTAAACAGTGCTAAGGTTCACTTGGGTACCCAAACCTTTCTGAAAAGACCGCCAAAAATAAGAAGAGAACAACATACCTTGATCTAATACATTGGATATTGAAGCCCTATGCAATTAAACTATTTCCTGACTGTATAGCTTTGCACCATCACCTCTCAAATAATTAGTCCTTACAGGCAAAAGGTGAGCAGACTTGGTCATCCTATCAATAATTACCCAAATAGAATCATATTGGCTTGGGTTTGCGGAAGCCCAGTATTAATGTCCATGTTGATCATCTCCCATTTCCACAAGGGTAGATCTATGTCCTGGGAGGTACCACCTGGCCTTAAGTGCTCCACCTTCACTTGTTGTCAATTCAAACACTAAGCCATAAAGTTAGAAATATCTCTTTTCACATTATTCCACTAGTAAATCTCTTTTAGGTCATAATACATCTTAGTGGAGTCAGGATGCACAATGTACCTCGAAGTATAATCTTTATCAAGAATCATTTCTCGCAACCTATCCATATTCGACACACATAACCTACCTTGGTATCTCAAAATACTGTCTCTTCCAATCTCAAATGCCATAACTTTTTATTGACCAACGTGTTCCTTTATCTGCATCAATATGGGATCTCTTGCTTGTTTTTCCTTAACCTTGGCACATAAGGATGATTTAGCTAGTTCTCAAACAAACAACCCTCCATCCTCAGAGTCTAAAAGTCAAACTCCAAAATTAGCAGGCTGATGAATATCCTTGACCAAATTCTTTTTTCTTTCCTCAACATGAGAAAGATCGCCCATGGAAAACCTACTAAGAGCATCAACAACAACATTAGCTTTTCCTGGATGATACTGCAGGCTCATGACATAATCCGTCAACAGTTCCAACCACCGTCTCTACCTAAGATTCAACTCCTTCTAGGTAAATACATATTGAATAATTTTATAATTACTAGAGATGTAACCACACACTCCACAAAGATAATGACGCTATGTTTTGAGGTAAAAATCCAAAGTTGCCAACTCTAAATAATGGGTGGGATAGTTTTTATCATAGACCTTCAACTTTCTAGATTTATTGGCCACATCTTACCTTGTTATATAATTATACACCCAAGTCCCACACGAGACATATCACCATATACCACAAAACCCTGTGTACCCTCAATAAGGGTCAAAATAGGCACAATAGTCAGCTTGTCTTTGAATCTCTCAAACCTATTCTCATAAGCGTTAGACCACAAAAACGCTACCTTTTTTGAGTCTACTTGGTAAGTGAGGCAGCTATGGATGCAAAAATTTTATCCTGTAAAATCCAAAAAGCTCCTGATATAGGTTGAAGTCGTGGATCTGGGCCACTTCCTAACTGCTTCAATATTTTGGGGATCAACCTAAAATCCCTCACTAGAAAAGATATGTCCAATAAAAGCTATTGCACTAAGCTAGAACTAATACTTCGAGAATATGGCATACAACTAATGATCCTAAAGGGTCTGAAGGATGATTCAGAGATGATTAGCATGATCTTCATCACTCTTAGAGTAAACCAAAATATCTTCGATGAAAAATATAACAAATACGTCCAAAAACTAACGGAACACCCTATTCATGAGTTACATAAACATTGCAAGGGCATTAAGTAGTCTAAAGGATATGATAAGGAATTCATAGTGACCATACCGAGTTTGAAAATCTATTTTTACAATGTCAGCCTCCCTAACCTTCAACTGATGATAACCTAAATGATGGTCTATCTTAGACAAACATTTAGCACCCTAAAGTTCGTAAAAAAGATCATCAATTCTCAAAAAAGAGTACTTACTATTTATGGTTACTTTATTCAACTGTCAGTAATCTATGCACATACAGAAGGAGCCATCTTTCTTATGCTGGAAGAGTACATGATCACTCTAACGAGAGATAATAGAAGGGGTGAATCCTTAACCTAGAAGATCTTTTAACTTCTCTCTTAATTATTTAAATTCTATAGGAGCCATTTTATATGGAAGGAAAGAAATAATCTGAGTGTTTGGCAATAAGTTCATACCAAAATCTATCTCCCTTTAGGGGGTATCCAAGGGAGCCATCAGGAAAAACTTTTGGGAATTTATTAACTACTGGGACCGATTGAAGGGAAGGACCTTCAGAGCTAAAATCATTGACCCATACAAGATGTTAAAAACAACCTCTGGATATCAACTTACTGTCCCTAGTTAAGACATGAACTTTTCTTTAGGTGGAAAATAGAAAGTGACCTTTCTGGTTCTACAATCTAGTGTTGCATAGCACGAGTGGAGCTAATCCATCCCTATAATAGCGACAAAGTCCACCATATCAAGCTCTACAAGGTATACCATAGTATCTCAATAAAAGACAGACACCACACAATTTATATAACTTTTCTAGCAACTATAGAGTCACCAATATGATTTGAGATAGACAAAGTTTCAAAAATATTTTCGGCCTCAAAACCAAAACTCACTGCCACATAAGGAGTGACATATGACAAGGTAGACTAGGAGTCAAATAACACATAAAAATCACTAGAGAAGATCAGTAACATACCCATAACAACATTCGGTGAAGGCTCTGAGTGTTGGAAAGTAGATAAGGCATACAAGTAGTTATGATCACACTTGTTAGCAGAAGCAGTACCCTTAGGCAGCGGAGCTGCTGAAGTTGCTTGGGACCTAGTACCTTCTAAATTTCCTTTGGGGGAGGCACAGTCCCTCATAAAGTGTCTTGGCTAGCCACAAGTGTAGGACACATGATTACCATTATTTTTCTTTTCTAGGTGATTCTTTTTGTAATTACCACAGCGTAGGCATGGAATAAATATTTGAGATACACTACCTTAAGATTGAGTACCCTAAATCCATCACCTTTTACTGGACTAAAAAATTATAAAACTCCTGATCTACTGGAGATCTGGGTGTCAGGCGCTAGCTGATGACTGAACATTGCTTTAAAATTTCTTCTTAAACCATTTCTTATCTTATTTTCCACCCTACTACTGACTAGTCTCCTGATCTGCCAACCTAGCTTTCTTAGCCTACATCTTCTCTTCCCCTGCTTGATTTTTTTCTTTCTCCACCTGTTGTATATATACTATTATTATAGATATATCCATATCATTATTTAGTTTTGCCTCCTGACACTCTAACACCAAATCATTTGATAGACCAGATGCAAATTTCATTATATGAGCCCTCATGTTGCACACCATCTCTAGTGCATAATAGGACAACTGAGTGAACTTCAATGTATATTCCTTGATACGTATTTTTCCCTACTTCAAATTAACAAATTCCTTATCCTTAGCTTCCCTTATTTCTTAAGGAAAGAAGTGATCTAGAAAAGCCTCTGAGAACTCCTTTGGTACTGCAGGTTCAATATTCTAACATCTTAACTCTTCCTACTCATCGTACCACTAATAATCCACATCTTTCAGTTACTAAGCTGCAAACTTTATCTTCTCAGTATCACTAGTGTGCATGACTATAAATATCTTTTCTCTATCATCTATGAACCCTTGAGGATTTTCCTCAACTTTGATACCCATAAAGGTGAGTTCGTTCAGCCTCATAAAATAGCCGACCCGAGTAATTTTAGAAGAACCAAGCATAGAACTCATATCTCCAAATAGACAAGACTGAGAATCCACAAGATGCACAATCATATAGTTAGAATAATAAAACTCGATATTTAAGACCTCTCTCTATTGGGGCTTAGTATGGTTGATACTAGATAAATGAGCCTAATAAGGGATATTTTTTATTGTTGGGACCCTTGGAGGAGCTGTGAATTCTGGAGTACAAGCCCTATAACGTGTCTGCATCCTATGAGTAGGTTAGACATCTTAAGTATTTGCCATAACAGAAACAAAAATCTCAATTGAGGTGTTCTGGCCATTAGATCTATAGGGAGGCATGATTTAAAATGTTGAACGTTATAAGTTAGGAAACATTCAAACCCTACAACATGAATTAGAACATGGAGAAAATAGGAAACATTCCTAAATTCCTCATAGTTTCCTCCTTATAAGTGTGACGTTCTACACACCTATAAAAAGGACTATAACCAACACAGTATCATAGACACTGTGGGACCTTAAATAGTGCTCTGACACCATGCTTGTCAGGATCAGAGTTAGGGCCCTGGCTGCGATAGGCATCTCAAACCAATAAGGCCCGAGAGACCCCTTAGAGCACTACTATAAGCATCATTCATATGAAATAGAAGTGCGGAAGATAAACTAAGATAAAGGAGAATCTCATAATAAATTCGAATTAAATTATGCCATCAAAAAAAAAACCATATCCACTCTGAACAGTCTAAGAAGCCATTACTAAAACACTAGTCTGTCTAAGATGGGATAAGGCCCCCGGCCAGACCATAAGACTAAAAAAAAACAACATATAGATAAAGCGCCTTCCAAAGTAAGAAAGGCTCATGAGCTCTGAATTTTTGAGGAATAATCTACTACTGAGTTGGACCATGGGACTATGTCTCAGAACCTACATTATGAGATAAAGTATCTGCCATAAAGGACAGTCAATACCTTGAATGTATTGATATACAGAATAATCAAAAAATAATTTATAATTCATATAAAATAATCAAGAGCATTGTGGAATCAATTTAGCATAATATATATAACAATACATGGGCATAATTAAAGAGCTTTAAGTCATTCTTGTAAACCATGAGCTAAACTCTTTGCTTAATTTCTGAGCTAGATGGTACACTCAACATTTCAAAAATACTATGGGCTATATGGAATCCGCCTATTACTCATCATCTAAGACCCCTAGTCTATGTTTGCTGCAAGGATTAGGGTCCTACATACTATTCTAGTATACTAATTCCCGGGGGCAAGTATACATTGGCCATCCATATATCAAGGCTGAGCCAATCATATCTCCCGACTTGGCAAAACCCAATATTTAGCAATGAGCCGTATGACTCAAATGAATTCTTTTGGTAACATGTAACTCTCTTTAAGCTCAATGATATTCCTTTAAAACTATGCTTTATGCTCAAAATATTCATTTCTTTCATTTTAATGGCCTTTCTTAAGAGGTATAGTCATACCTAGAGTTGCAAGACATATCATATCATATCATATCCATATCCTTTCTCATTAAAAAACATATTAATGACCACCAAAAAGATTTTCATATCACATGAAAGTTCTTATTTCAAGAGCACATAAATACATAGGCAAAAGATTCACCTTTCAAGATTTTAACATAGGGTGGAAATCCCTTTCATCAATCACATGCAATTCATCCATTTAACATAAAGAGAATTTATAAAACAATAAAATACTCTCTCATTGGATAATAAAATAATATCAATCCATAAATAATAGTAAAACATTTTAACTTAAGCTTTTAATCAACATTTTGAACAACTCATAAAATGTTAAGAAAATAGATTTCATCATGAGAGAGGGAATTTCAAAAATCATGGTCTTAAATAACTTCTCAAAACTCATAACATCTATACAAATGACTACAACTCAAGTATATGGGAAAACCCATAGTAAATACACAATTTCATCACAAAAAGGGGTTTATAATGCATGCTCTCCAAACCATTTCAAAATCCATACCATGTACCTATAAAAAAAATTTACAGTACTATATAACATATTGTTCAAGCCCATGAACAATAGGATAGTTATACATACCATAAAAATGGAGAGAATGTAGAGTAATTTAGCCTTTGGTGCTTAAAATCCTAAAAACCTAGGTAGTTTTCTCATGTCTTGCTATTAGAATGATAATTAGGGTATTAATTAGATGGAAATTTATTTTAAGACCCTAACCACACACATAAAATATTGGGGATAACTTAGGGGTATGAAAATACCCTCATGACTTTAAAATATATTTAAAATGTGGAAATTTTGATGACGAGGAGGGGGTTCATGGCACGATCACCATCGGGACTAGGAGGTTTGTGGTGCGACCTGTGGCATGATACTGGAGTTTTATGGTTTGGAACCAATATGGATATGAGGCAATCTCCCATCGTGGGGGTGTTCACAATGTAGACTTTTTGTGGAGCCCCTATTTCGCGATGTAAAGCCCTTTTAAAAGCCTAAAAACACCTCCAACCTTAGGTGTTTTATCCTCGATATTAAATGTATCATTTGAGTTGGAGAATGCTTCTATTCTTATGTCCCATGAGAATCTTATTTCATGTCAAGTATTAATATAAATCAGGACCTATGATCACAAAATAAGTTCATGCCTTACGTTGTTATGATCATATTCTATAGAACTCATTCCCAAGCTTATCTCTATGTCAAATCTCATTAACTTGTGATTCGTGCTTATATAGTTTACTTGTTTCTATAAAGGTTTTTTAGATTCCTATGTATATCTTGTTGAGGGAGAATTCCTAATTTGAAGTTACATCCTTTATTCCATAATTCCAGAGATTTAATAAGTTCATACCCATTATTTGAGGATAAATGATTCCAACGGAGAGATAATTTAACACCCTGAAAACTTTAGAACATTTGTGCACCCAATGTTATCTTAAATACAAGTACATGTGAAAACATGCTTCATGTCTTTGTAGTATTGGAAGTTATTTATACATGTATTAAGGACTTAAGTAACTCCAAACTCTTGGCCAAGTCAAGATCTTCCTTACCGATTGTTTTTTCATGAAAGGTCTTGCTGTGCTAAAATTTAAACGAGGATAACTCCTAGCATATACAGTGTTTTCAGCTTAAGACCCACCAAATGATAGATAATTGAATTATTTCCAACGTATCCAATTTTTCCTTAATCCGATGCTGGAGTAAAAGGTTATGGCCATTTTACTGAAGCCTTGTCAAGCCATCTGCCTATTTATGATCCTAACTTACAGGACATATGTACTACCTACAGGGGCCTTAAGTAGGTCCTTAGGTAGGTCCTGAGAGCTGAAAAAGGGTTGGATACCCACGACCCTACTTACAGTCCATAGGTACTACTTACGGGGGCTTCAAGTTGCTCTTGAGAGTTAAAAAAAGGACCGATACCTATGAACCTACCTACGGGGGCTGTGAGCGAGGCTGTAGGGACTAGTTGCTCATAAATTTTTTTGGATAAGCTTAGTGATATTTTAGTTATTTTTCTTATGAGGTCCAATCCTTATATGTTTAAAACCTTTTTGAACATTGAATTATGATCCTTCTCAAAAAGAATACATCAAAAATTCTTCCTTCTCCACCAAAAGTTTCTAAGAGGCAAGAACATCTAGGTTTCTAAATTCAAGGCTCAGATTCAAACTCTTTTCATCAAAAAAGTATGTTGAATACTCCTTACTTTAAATATTATTATATTATGTAAATTTATTTTGTAATTATATATTTTTAATGGTTGTTTGAAACTAGGATTGAGGGGTTTGGTTTTGAAACCTTTATATTGATTTTTCTATTGATTTAATGATTTTTGTATGCATTAATAATGGGGTTTTGAAATGTAAATTTGTTATATTAAATGGTAGACTTGGTAATATGGATTCACAACCTTTTTATGAATTTTACATGATGAAAATTTGGCCTTAAGCCTCTTTTGAAACTTGATGTTTCATGGAATTATGAATTTTCCTTCATCTTTTTAATAATACATGGTAAATATGGTAAAAGGTTTAAATGATTCTTTTAAATAACTTGGGGGCTACGTTTATGACAGTTGAAAGACTTTAGGGATATGTTATGGATTTTATGAAAGAATTTGGAGTGAAGCTCATTTTAATGGTAATGGCATGACATAATATGAATGGCTTCAAGTCTTGGTATGACGACACCATGATTAATGATTATGAAACACATTTTAAATGGGCATTAAAAAAGAAATTTTATAGCTTCACCATGAAGGTGTAATCCTTGTGACTAACAGTGAGACCATATTTATTGACATTGGGAGGTCTTATCCTGAATGGAGGGTGATATTTGTATGCTTACTTTGCATAATTACATACAGTTATTTTATGGTGGATATGCACTATTGGTGTGTTTATCCTAATCATAGTCCATGTAACTAATATGGATTGGGGCTTCGCCGGTTGGGGAGTACCGGACCCATATAGCCCGTGGGTTATAGAATGACAGTTGAAAGCTACATAGTTAAGAACTAAATTTTAAATGGTCGTGTCTTACTATTCCTTGTCCCTGGCTCATACTTTATTATTATTATTATGGATGATGAAAATAAACATAATGACTAATTTTATAGATGCATATTTTATCTATTTCCCTGGGTTGCATGCCAATTGACCATCTCTGGACGCTACATTATTTCATGATGTAGGTTCAGAGGTATTTTTCCATTGTTCTGTGCAGTATTAAGGTACTTATTTTCTCTTTTGGACAAGTGATAAGTTGTGAGCCTTCTATCATCCAGAAGACAATTTTTTTATTTCTTTTATGTTTCCATTCTATCATTTTAAGGTTCTTATGGCATAGTCGAAGCCATGTCTTGGCTTAGCAGTATTCTTAACGTTAGAGTCTGCATAGGTAGGTATTGGGTAATTTTTTGAATTTGGTTCGTGACACATGGATGTTCTTTATTTACATATTAAACCTTTTCTTTATATGGTCTTGTTTCGGCAACTTTAAGTATGACTATACTTATGATTTAATTTTAAAGGGCCATCTTAGAACTTTATTAGTTTGGGGGGCCGATTTGAGTCATGACATATATAGTCACTTAAACTGATATCATATTTAGTCAAGGTAAAGGCATAAGAAAGAATGAAAATTTATAAGAACGCCACTTTCCTTTACAAAGCTAAAGAAGGTGAAAGCCTAAGAGAAAGAGTTATTTACTTACAATGTAGACAAATCTGTAAAACAATAAAAGTATCTTATTTATCTTTACTATAGTCACTACAAGAAATTACCTAAACACCCTGGGTTTCTAGCCCTTAGAAAATTTCTTAGATTTCTTATCTGTAGATAGGATATGACTAGGGAAAACAACTCATACACTGGGATATGAATGCTATGGGTTAGTCAAATACTTTTTAGTATTGTTTGGTGGGTACGATTTGGTTTTTGGAATAGATACGACTTGGGTGGTTCGAGTCGTATTGGTGGACACAGGTCATTTGGTTTTGGTATTTACTTCACTTAATCTTAGACTTGGTAGACTAAGTTGGATCTAAGTACGAGTGGCTCACCATGGGCTGTAAGCTAGGGTACGAGTCGTACCATGGACTCGTATGGTGGGCAGTGTTCAATCCTCTTTAGATTCTATTATACCAGGGGTAAGAATCATGGGTACCAGTCATATGCATGAATACAACATAGTTTAGAGTAAGTTATACCTTGGATAGTATTGGGTCCAAGGGCGATGGCCTTGGGTATGAGTGATGGGTACCACTCATATTGGAGGGCACAACTGGTATGGATAGTCATATCCTTTTGATTGGATTTTGGTGTAGTTTAAGTGAGGGCAATTTGGACATTTCCCTACTTAACCTTATAAGGCCCACGACTTTTAATTCACTTAGGGGTTATTTCCTTATTATTCTATTCTTTAACATTTAGAAAAATGCTCTCTAATCCTCTCCAAAGTTCTTGCAGCAATAAAGCTATCATTTTATCTTATGGATTATTTTAGGACTTGTGTTGGTGGTTCCTCTCCACCATCTTCTTATCTTAAGGCATATTCTCTTCTCTCATTATTAGTTCCAACTAAAGGCATGGTTTTATACAATGTTTTCATGGTTTGATTATTTTATGGTTTTGGGTTTTCAAATATAATTTGGGAGTTTTGGTTATAAATTCTTGGTTATGGTTTTTCCATGTTTTAATTATGCTTATATATGCTTTAATGGTGGTTTAGGATAATTGGTTACATGGGAATGGTTATTTGGTAATTGCCTTTGGTTTTGGAAATACTATGCCCTAATATGTTTGATAAAATTCCTATGAGAATGTTTTCACTACATTGTAGGATTTTAATGGAACTTATGCATGGTTTAAACTTCTTAATGGAACCCTAAATGGTTAAATGATTTTGAATGGTCAAAATAGAATGGTTTTGGGTTTAACAATCATTCTTGTGGGGTACAATGGGATCCCCCAAATAATCATAATAATTGAACACTTGTGGGGTACATGGGACTCCTCTAATTTAATTAGATAATGTGATCTATGGGTCATGGGGATCCCTTAATCTCATAAAGGTTGGGGTAAGGACAATACATTCAAGTTATAATTGGTATGACGATACCACTATGTATAGCCTCGGTTAATAACAATGGTTTAGTTGGTTGGAAATAGTTTTAATTGGGCAATAATGGTCGGGTGTGATAGATAATTTTAAAGGTGGGAGTTCAATAAACGAACAGTGAAACTCATATCTCCCAACACAGGGGGTAGGTCATGGTGACCTTATAAGATACTATGAATTAAGTGGGAATTCTCTAAGTACAATGCACAAATGTATCATGGAAGTTAAGGGTTCTTGGGAATCCCCTACTCTAATGGTATCTTTGATTAGTGTGGCTACACGCATCGGGACCGTTCAGGGGGTTACACAGGATCCATATAGCTTATGTTTGATTAAGAGTAGTTAAGATACACATACCCAGGTTAGTGGTTTTAAATATATGCTAAACCCGACTTCCTTTCCCAGCATGGTTATATATATGTATGTATGGTTTTTATGCATTGGTTGGTTTGCTTGGTTTTATTAGTTGGAATTATTTTATTATTTTCCTAAGTTCATGCTAGTGTTCACCCAATAACCCATCTTCGTGTGTCTGTATCCCTACGCAATGCAAGAATCGGTTGTTCTACTACTCCTACATAGTGATCAAACTTCAGGATCTACTATTGGATTAAAGTGGTGAGCTTCCATCTTTCTTGAAGGCTCTATATCATGGATTTTATTTCATACTTTGGTTTATTTATAGATATTGGTGTTGTATATGGTTGACGGCATATCTCAATTGGATTTTGGTTTTCTTTTGGTTAGAGGCTTTTGTGGAACTACTATGGGTTGCAATAGGTGGGATCAGTAAGGGTTTCAGCTGTAGTATTAGCATTGGTATTGGGGCTGATTCCGGTTCACTGTATTGTTGGTTATTCCTTTCTCTTTTATTTTTTGATTATATATAATGATTATGGAACTCATATGCTTATAATTTTGATGATGGTTTGGTTGGTATTGGTTTTTGATTATGTATCAGATGGTTGGACTCATTTGGGTAGTCACTGATACAGACCTATCTTAGAGACTTGAATTGTGTAATAAAGCTATCTTGTTATATGTTTAGAATTCATTTGACTCTAGATATTCATAGGTCGATTTGGTTGGGTAACAAGGATGGTCTTCCAATACCGGTTGGACTTGGGATGCCCACTATGACAAGGCACTATTTTGGCTTATGTCAAGTTGGTATCAGAGCTTTGAGATCATGTTCATTTATGAGTCCACAAAGATGTGTCTAATAGAGTCTCTTTTAAGGGTGTCTAGCTCTCCGCACTTATATGAGAGAGGCTATAAGACATTTAGAAATGTTTTATTTTCTTGGTATTCTATTTTTAAGCTTGGAGTCTAAGTCCTAGAATTTTCTCTAATCCTTGTTTGTTTGTTTTTCAGATCATGTCTCGATGATCTGGAAAACAAAAAAATTCTTTTGTACCATCTGGGGATGATATTAATGGGGTATGCCATACATATATAGTTCGCTCTTGATGTTAGGGTCCTATCCTTGATTGTTTTTTTAGTTTTCTCATTTTCTACTAGCCCTCCTCAAGGTGAGGTGACTAATGGAGAATTATGCCAATCAATTCATATTATTGCTTAATTAGCTGCTGCTCAGGCTATGTGGGATGCATCTGGAGTTTTAACTACAGAGGTCACAAGGGTTGGCCAATTTATGAAAATAAATACTCTAACTTTTACTGGAGTAAAGGTGGAAGAGGATCCTTAGGCTTTGTTGGATATAATATAGAAAATCTTCAGGGTGATAAAGGCCATAAATATGGAAGGGATAAACTTTGCAACTTATCAGCTCAAGGATATTGCATACGAATAGTATGAGGAGTAGGATAGAGATAAAGGTAATATTGAGGAGTTGTCCTTATTGGAGGCCTTTTCTAATGCTTTTCTAGATGACTTCTTTGCTCATGAGCTGATGAAAGCAAAGATGGAAGAGTTTGTGAATATTTAACAGGGAAGAATGTCTGTCAAGGAATATACCTTAAAGTTTCATTCGCTGTCAAGGTATGGTCTGGATTCGATGATTGATATGAGAGTGAGGATGAGAAAGTTCATTATGGGATATCTTGAGATTTGATCCTTTAAAGCAAGACTGCTTTCCTACTTAATGATATGGATATTTCAACGTTGGTTTTCCACATGCAACACATAGAGGATGAAAAGAGAAAACAAGCAGAGTTTGGGAAAAGAAAGGCTAAAGAAGCAGGTTCTCTAAGCAGGGTGGTGCTCAATAGCTGGGTGGTCGGGATGGCGGCAAATGGCCAAAGAAGAAGTTGGGGATTTTTTGTTCCTTCTTTGCTGCTTCGCTCCCTACCTAAAGTAGTTGGGTAATAGGTGTTAACAAAGTGGTGATAATTTTTGAGCACAAGGTGCCCAATCTCAGATAAGTAGGGCACAATCGGCTTATTCATGTCCTCCTTGCGAGTTCTATAGTCATATTTATTGGGGCTTTTATGACAAATAGAGGGACAAATGTTTTAAATATGGTCATCCAGGCCATATGCTCAGAAACTGTTCGGTTGGTAAGGGTGCTTCGGGAGAGATCAAAGCTCTGGTTGTTTTATCTTCTATACTTGTGCCTAGTGGTGTGGCTTTGGAACCTGCTTCTATTTCTTATATTGACACTAGCCAAAATAGGTTATATGCTCTTGCATCTCGGTAGGAATTTGAGGCATCACCTGATGTCATTACTGGTATATTACAATTCTTTTGTCATGGCATGTATTGTCTGCTCAATTTGGGGTTCACTCTTTCCTATATGACCCTATATGTGGCTGTATGTTTTGGTTTTGATCCTAAGGTTGTTTCAAAT
Source organism: Capsicum annuum (assembly GCF_002878395.1). Lineage (NCBI taxonomy): Eukaryota > Viridiplantae > Streptophyta > Magnoliopsida > Solanales > Solanaceae > Capsicum > Capsicum annuum. The sequence goes on along the minus strand of NC_061122.1, from coordinate 180,127,246 downwards.
CCATTTTCTATTTCAACCCCGATATATGACTTGGTTATTGAATAAATATTTTATAGCAGGTGTATAGTATCTATTGGTAGCAAGCGGAACTTGGTAGATCTATTTGAGCTAGATATGGTAGATTTTGACGTTATTCTGCAGCTGTATTGGTTACACTCTTGTTATGTATCCTTAGATTGTCGGGCCCATAAGGTTGTCCTTAGGTTCCCTAGTGAACCGGTTATAGAGTGGGAGAGAGGTTCCCTAGCTCCTAGGGGAAGGTTTATTTCGTATCTTAGAGATCATAGATTAATTTCAAAAGGGTGTCTTTATTATTTGGTCTGGGTTAAAGATTATAACTCGGAGAGTCTTTTTTCTTACTTGGTTCCAATAGTAAGTGAGTTTCCTAAGGTTTTTCAGAAGATTTTTTTGGTTTTCCTCTGTATAGGGAGATTGAGTTTGGCATTGATTAGGTTGGGAATACTCGTCCAATATCTATTCCTTCTTATTGAATAGTTATGGTTGAGTTGAGGGAACTCAAGGAGCAATATAAGGATATTTTAGATAAGGGGTTTATTCATCCTAGTGTATCACCGTGGGGTGCACTGGTGTTATTTGTGCGCAAGAAGAATGCTTTCATTTGGATGTGCATTAATTATCGGCAATTGAATAAAGTAACAGTCAAGAACAAGTATCCTCTTTCTAGGATTGATAACTTGTTTTATCAGTTGCAAGGTACGAAGTTCTTTTCTAAGATATATATTTTTCAGGGTATCATTATCTTAAGATTAGGGAGGAGTATATCCCTAAGAAATCTTTTCGTACTCGATATGGGTACTTTGGGTTCTTGGTTTTGTCATTTGACTTGACTAATGCCCCGGTGGCCTTTATAGATTTAATGAATAGGGTTTTTTGCCAGTTCTTGGATCTTTTTGTCATTGTGTTCATTGATGACATCCTTGTGTATTCTTAAGATGAGGTGGATCATGCCAATTACCTTCGTGTAGTGTTGCAGACTTTGAAAAAACAAAAGTTGTATGCCAAGTTCACCAAGTGTGAGTTTAGGTTGAACGTTGTGACTTTTCTCGATCATATTATTTCTATTGAGTAGATTATGATTGATCCTCAAAAGTTTATTGTGGTTGAAAGGTGGCCTAGACCCACAACTCCAACTAACATTCGCAGTTTCTTGGTTTTGGCTGGGTATTATAGGTGGTTTGTGGAAAGCCTTTCGATTACAGTTACTCATTTGACTAAATTAACTCAGAAGAAGGTAAGGTTGTCTTGGTAAAAAGTGTGTGAAGGGAGTTTTGAGAATCTTAAGGACAAGCTGACTTCGGCTCTTGTTTTTACATTGCCTAAAGGTTATGAGGGATTCATGGTTTATTGTGACACATCTTGGGTAAGACTTGGTTGTATTTTAATGCAACATGGGAAGGTAATTGCCTATGCTTCCAGGCAGCTAAAGGTGCATAAGAGGAATTATCCTACTCATGATTTTGAGTTGTTGGCGGTGGTTTTTTCTTTTAAAATTTAGCATTATTATTTGTATAGAGTGCACGTAGACATCTTTTCTAATAATAAAAGTCTACAATACGTGTTTACCAAGAAGGAGTTAAATCTCAGGCAAAGAATATGGTTGGAGCTTCTCAAGGATTATTATATGAGTCTTCACTATTACCCATGTAAAGCTAATGTGGTTGTTGATGCTCTTAGAGGGTTGTCCATGGGAAGTTTGGCTCATGTGAAGAAAGGCAAGAGGGAATTGGTGAAGGACATTCACCTCTTGGCCAATCTTGGAATTTGTCTCTTAGACTCTAAGGATAGTGGGGTAATGGTACAGGAAGTGGCTAGGTCCTTTCTTGGATGCAAGTGCTAGATCCTATCTTGATGAAAATCAAGAGTGATATTGGTGTGTAAAAGGTAACGGTATTCGAGATCAGTGGTGATGGTGTTGTATGGTATGAAGAGAGGTTTTATGTTCCTAATATCAACAGATTACGCCCAAGGGTTTTGGCTGAGGCACATGAATCGTGTTATGTTATCCATCTCAGTTCGACAAAATGTAACATAATCTCAAAGAAATATATTGGTGGAATAGTATGAAGAGTGATATGGCTGATTTTGTAGCTAAGTTCATGGTGTACCAATAAGTCAAAGTTGCGCACATGAGGCCCGGCAGGTTATATCAAGAATTGATTTACCCGAATGAAAATGGGAAGCGATCAACATGGATTTTCTTACTGGTCTTTCTCAGTCACGAAACTAATTTGATTCGATTTGGGTCTTTATGGATAGGATGAAGAAGTCATCTCACTTCTTACAAGTGAGTACTAAATTTTTGGTGGAGGAACATGCCAAGTTGTACCTTAATGAGATAGTAAAGCTACATAAGGTACCTATTTAGATTATCTCTGATCATGGTACACAATTTTATCTCACTTTTGGTGGTCTTTTCAGAAGAATTGGGTACTAAGGTGAGTCTGAGTACTGATTTTCATCCTCAGACTGATAGGTAAGCAGAAAGAACTATTTTGACATTGGAGGAAATGTTTCAGGCATTTGTGATTGACTATGGTGGCAGTTAGGTTGAGCACCTACCTTTGGTAGAGTTTGCTTACAATAATAGCTATCCTTCTAGTATTGGGATAACCCCTTTTGATATACTATATGGTAGGAGGGGTAGATCTCTTATTGGTTTGTTTGAGCTTAATGAGGTAGATATGTTCGGTCTAAATTTGATTTATCAGGCTATGTAAAAGGTATAGGTGATTCGGGATAGGATTAAGGCTGCCCAAAGTCTCCCAAAGTACTATGCTGATGTAAGGCATAGAGACTTGGAGTTTGAGGTTGGGGATAAGGTGTTCCTAAAGGTATCTCCCATGAAAGGAGTAATGCAGTTTTTTAAGAAGGGGAAGCTTAGTCCCCAATTTATTGATCCTTATGTAATTTATGAAGGGTTGGTAATGTGGCTTATGAATTGGAGTTGTCTTCTGGTTTGAGCTCCATTCATCCGGTATTTCATATATCTATATGGAGGAAGTGTCTTCGTTATCCTTATTTGGTGGTTCCTTTGGAGGGCTTGGGTATCTTAGATTATTTTTCTCATGAAGAGGTCCCGATCGAGATCTTGGATAGAAAGATTCGTCGGTTACAGACCAAGGATATAGCCTCGATTAAGGTTGTATGGTGGAACCATAAGGTGGAAGAGGCTACATGGAAAGCGAAAGAGGACATGGAGTCAAAGTATCCAAATTTGTTTTCTGCTCTTGGGATTTATGCGGTAGGTATGTGTTCTTCAACAAACATTTTTTTCAAACTTTGTTAAAGAAGATATTAATATCTTTGCATTCATGTTTTCTAATTTGGTTAATGGTTGGATCGATATTAGATAATGCAAATAAATTATGCTTGTGGTTACCTTACCTTATTCATCATTCGAGGATTAATGTTCCTATTTGGGAAGACTAAAACACCCCCTGGGTTTTTGGCCCTTAGAAAGTTTCCTGGATTTCTGGTCTCTAGAAAGGATAAGATTAGGGGAAATGACTCGTACACTAGGATACGAATGGTATAGGTTAGTCGTATGGTGGCCAGTATTGGATGGTGGGTTGGATTTGGTTTCTGGAATGGATACAACTTGGGAGGTACAAGTCGTATTGGTGGACATGGGTCATTTGGTTTGGGTCTTTCTTTCACTTAATCTTTGACTTGGTAGACAAAGTTGGATCTGAGTACGAGTGGCTGACCATGAGCTGTAAGCTAAGGTACGAGTCGTACCATAGACTCGTATGGTGTGCAACATTCAATCCTCTTTAGATTCTATTCTGCTAGGGGTACTATAACGACCCAAAAATGCACTCTGGTTACCACAGGGTGATTACGGTCCTGAGAGACCACAAGTTAACCAATGATATGGTACCTGCTGTAAGCACTGAATAAAACTAATAACAAAAGAACATGTGCAAAATTTTACTAAAAATTGCCATATGGTTTTAACATACTGAATCATGAATCTGAATGCCCAATGACATACTAAAAAGAATGCTTAAAACAAGTGATAACTAGACTAACTGTTTGTATCTCTGAAAGCATCTAAAATGACTGACTGTGGAGCTGATAGGACAAACCCCACCTACTTTGACTGAATAGAAATACTGAACTTCTAAGATAATCTGAAATAAAGAAATCATGTCCTCAAAATATGAGGACTCACCACTGCTACTGCGGATAATCTGATCAGTCTAAGCGTGATTAGGAAACTATACATCCAAACCTATGATATTAAACATCATAGCACAATAAATAAGTATGCGATTAGTACTTTAAATGTACATTTATGCGATATGAGGTTAGGCTGATATGCATGTGATATAAGCCAAATTACCTTTGGACATTTGGATGAGATACGTTTGATGATCGAGTTCTTGATAACTCTTTAGTTCTTTTAAAAGATACCACATGGAGGAGGATTACCATTAGGGAGGGTAAAAAGACTCTGGCGAGGTCGAAGGAGTGCAAAATGGGGCTCGAAAGTCCCTTGTAAAGGTCATACGGTCAAGGCAATTTGGATCTGCTTTTGATCCGCTCTAGTATTCAAGAGTGGGCTAAAATAGCCCCTAGTGTGTCATTTCTTACATTTGGGTCACTTTTGGTCCCTAATTATGTAATATGTAGCCAAACTATAATTGTTTGGTAGCTAGGCTTATTTCATCCGCTTTTGGATGATATTTTTACATGATGTATTCATAAGACTCCATGGGAGTGTTTGAGTGCTTGTTAAAGCATGTGTTGAAATTTTCTTAGAAACGATGGTTGTAAGGTGGATCTAATCCCCTTTCCTGTCACCATAAGAGTTAGGTGCCTATTGAGAGTAATTAAGGGAGGTTTTAGGATTTGATACATTCTTTGATTGCACTTTCGGTATCAATTTTGTGTATATCTTTCTATCCTTATTTTCTTATCTATCTATCTTTAGTTTTTTCTTCTTCAATTTGAGTCCTTGTGGATTGATTTGTACCATTTGGTATTAGAGCCGAGTTTAGGATCATTTTCACAGTTCTAGTCTTGGGTATGTTATCTTGAAAATCAATAAAAAATAAAAGTGTCACAAATCGAAAATCCCACAAAAAAGTCACTATTCACATTTTTATTCTTATGTCAAACTTTGAGTTTTTGATTTGGTGTTTTTTCTCCTATTTCTAGTCTTAGATTTGTATTCTTTAACACTATATGAGTCAAATCAAATTAGAGCCAAATCGATGCTTATTTGAGTGTTCTATCTTTGTTGGAAGCTTGTGTTGAAGAAGTTTGATGTGAATTGAAAATATGGAATTTTTTATTGTAAATTTGAGCAAAATGATGCTTGGAATGTGTTTAGAAGGTTGAAAATAGCCTTGGTTCAAAATTTCATCGTATCCCGATCAACGGTTTAAGAGAGAGATTTTTGAAGTCTTGGTATTCTTGAGCATTCTTGAGAAAGATTCAAATCTTCATCTTGAATTCTTATAAAAAGGTGGTGTTTGATTCAAAAAGAGGGAATAAAAGTGATGAAAAGGTTTTTGTACAAAGGCATCTAAGAAGATCCTAATGATATTTCATAAGAAAGTACACAGGGGGACCATAGGAAGGGCAATTTTGGCCAAAGACAAATGGAAGGGCAGGCCACTTGCTCCCCATCTGCGCCCAACCTGCACCCAAGATGTGCCTGTAGGTTATCAGCACCTCAAACCAGTAATGACAGCCTCTCTATCCTCCCAGGTGGGTTGTACCTGCGCCCCACATGCTGCAGCAGGTCACAACACAACCCTCAACGCAGATCACCCTCTATTGAATTCAAGGAAGCCACAAAACACACCCCAAATGCATTTCAACACTTCGCCAACATCAATTAAAGTTCTAAAACACATCTCAACACTTCTAAATACTCCATTTCTCAAGGTTTTATTCCATAGTTTCAATTTCTTAATTCCTAAACTCGTCTTTTGATTCCTAAACAACTCATCAACTAGTAATTCATCTACTAAGTTGATTGATTAGTTCTTGAGTCTTATTTCTTTCAAGATTTTCTATTTTTCAATTCTTTGTGATAGTTTTGATTTTTTTTTGAGTCAATCAAACAATAATCCAGTCCAACCGCAAAGTAAAGATTGACACCTTATTATCCATCAAAGTATAAGCAACTTTTAACATTTGCCTCTTCAATTATGAGGATCACAAAGGTGAGTTCATACAAGTGTTGGTAAGGAGATTTACTACTAATCTTGTTTGTTCATTTTGTAGGTACAAGGAGATATAAGGCGAACATGTCTTCGATGGCCTCATATGATTTTGACTACAACATAGGAAACTATGATTATGGCGAAGAATATTATGGTTACGAATAAGATGGGGATTGTGGGAGCTATGAATATAGCCATAATCAAATGTGTGGAAGCGATAACAAAAGTATGAATTGAGGGTATAGTAGGAGTCAATGTCTTCCTAGTCTATCTATCTTCAAAGGAGAATGGGATTGTGAAGTTTACCTTGATTGGGAATGGTAATGCGAAAGGATCTTCAGGGATTATGCTATGAGCTAAGCCGAACAAGCTACATATTCTCTTAAGTACATTCAAGGTACGGCAATAGAATGGTCTAAACTTGCAAGGAATCATACTCAAACTTGGGGTTCCTTGAAATAGTTTTTGAGGCCAATCTTTGTTCCAAAGGGTTATGTAAAGCTTTATAATAGTGATCTAAGAAGACAACCTTGTTCAAGATGGGTAAAGATTTGTGGAATTCCTAGATAGGTTCTTATACTTGATAATTGGTTTCACACAAACTGCATAACTCCTCTTATGGTTGATTATCTAGGGATACCTCAAGTGTCCAAGCATTTTCCATACATCTTGGAAGGCTATAGACTCTTTGAGAGCATAAAGGTTTCCTTCACTCGAGATGGATACTTTGATAAGGTGTGGTGTGATATAATCCCCTTGGAACGTTGACACTTATGCTTGGGTGCAGATTGTTTGCACAATATAAAATTCCAAATATGCAAAATTAGCCTCAAATTGTATTGGGCCAATGGGAAAACCATCTCTTTCCACCTACCCTTCCCAAATCTCAAGGAAATATGGTCACTTACACCAAGCCAAAAGAAATTGAGAGACAAAAGATTGAGAGGAGTAAGGGTGTGCAAGGTGGCAACCTAAGAGAGGAAAAAAGAGAGGTTGTGAGGAGTGAAGTGAGGGGGTTGGAAACAACTAGAACTAACATTGTTTGTCCTTCTTTTAATAAGGATATGTATGTAGGTACCAATATGGAAAGTAGAAAAGAACAAGTGCTGAGAGAGAATATTCCATTTGAATACTTAATGAGGGAAATCTTAATTGAATCCAAAGCTTGTAGAGGACCTTCACACCAAGGTAAGGAAGAATGTGCTCAAGAACTTCAAGGTAAAATAGCTAACTCTTACACTCTTGTGCATAAAAATAATGATTCTATGGCTATTATCCCATTGAGTGTGATAAGTATCTTTCCTACATATGAGTCTAATAATTCTTTACCTCTTGATGATGATGTACATATTGTGAGTGTGGATATACTAGTTGATCCTATTGATGACCAAATTGACTCTTCTTGTAAGATCAATTTGTTTCACCTAGTGTTGAAGCCATTGTCTTGGATGATAGTACATAATCTTGTGGAAATTGTGTAGATCAATATGTGTGTGAAACTAGTTCATCATATGAGGATGTGTGTAATGTGATTAAATAACCTCAAGTGAGTGATGAAATTGAGAATGTTGGTCAAGAAAATAGGTGTGACCCTTTGAGCTTATCTTTTAGTAAAGATCCTAATGCTTCCTTGACTCATAGGGATGATCATGTGCTTGAAACATCTTTGACACTTGATAATAGTCTTTTAGAGAATGAGCTTACATGCTTTACATCTTCTCTATGAATAGTTCCTTCTCTCTTTAAGAATAATATCTTGTTTGAAGATGATGAGATCACTCTTAGCGAATTACCTAGTGGTGTGGATAGCATTGTTAATATAGCTCATCTTGAGGTATATATCCATATGAAAACCCACTATGGTGTGACAACATTCCTCCTAAAGATGGAAATCTCTTCTTGGAAGATGGGAGTGCTCTTAAGGAAAAGAAATGTGAAGTCTTGGAAAGGAATAATCAATCAGGATATAATAACTTTGATTTGCTTGAATCTTTAAGAAACCCAATAAGTGATTGTTCCTTAGAAAATGATTCTGGATATGATCCTTTATATGACACCTCACCCTTGTTTTATATTTATAAGGATGAATTGCTAACTTCTTGTGAAGGCCTAAGTAATAATCCCTTTGATATTGGTGGTGGTATGTTTCCACTGGAGAATTCTTTCATTGAAAGAGAAAGTATCAATTATTTGGAAATTGCTTCCTCTTCTACTTTATGTGACCTTATTGCTGAGAATACTCATGGTGATGATTTTGAATCTAATAGTGAGTACGTGTATGATGGAACCTTAGTTGAAGTTAACTTTAGTGATACCTTTCTCTACTCTTCTTTTGCTTTTGATGATATTTATGCTAATGAGGAGAGTATATGTTTTAGTTTTGGTAAAGCTAGTGGGGAAAAAGATTGTTGTCTAGACCTATGTCTATGGACACTCTTTCCATTTGACCCCGGTGCCAAATTTGGATATGGTGATTATGGCACACCCAACTTATTTCTTAGACAACATGAAAAACAAAGTTTGAATGATGGTGTTGGTATCTTTTCCTATGATGGAAAGTATTTCTTGGGGATTCACAATCCACTTGAGGGACCAACAATGCGTAAGGGAAAGAATTCCAACTAAGATGAAGGGTTTTTTTAAAAATGGAGTAGTGAAAATTTCCAAAAGACTTCACCATTATGTGTTTCCATTCTTGACCAATGTTCCACTACTTGTAGGTTAAGAAGAGAGTCTTCTCTGGAAACTACTTTGGATGAATACCATTTATGTGATACCCTTCTTCAATACTTGAGTTGAATTGATGACCTCTTTCTCCAAGGTTGTATCATTCTTGAGAAACCGAGGTCAAATGTGTCATTGTATCCTTTGGGTGTTTCTTATAAACTTGCATTCTTGCTTGACACACATGTACTTAAATTGTGTGAATTCCAATTTGTGGATGCCAAGTTGATTATTTGTTTGTTGAAGAGTCCATGGATGTTAAAGACTTTTTGCACCTTCATAGGTTTGAAAAATTTGAAGAATCTTATGGATCTCTTGGGAGCATGCTTAACTTTGTTAATAGTGGGAAACGAACTACTTATCTTGGATTAGTTTATTCCATAGTAGATTCTCTATCCTTCCTGGTGGTATGACTCCCTTGATGAAATTCCTTTCTATAGGAAGTTGTTTGAAAGGAAGAATTTGCATGTGCTTAAATGTTTTGATTCTATCCCTGTGTGCATTATGTGCTAAGTGTTTTGAGCCAATTGGCATTCTCATAGATAATATCACCTTGGATGATGCCTCTACACTTGATTCCTTTCTATACTACCTCATTGCTTATGATGACATCCATGATATTCTTGGATTTGTTTTATGTAGAGGTAGGAAACTTATTGGTTGGTCTACTTGTTTGAATGATAATATTATATGGCTCTTGCAGACTTTAAAACTAATTGAGGCACCATTCTTTATGTGGTCTCTTGAAAAGGTAAAGAAACAATTGTGTCTTATGGCTACTAAAGTGAAATTTGTATTACCCTTTGAACTATTTGATGCCATTATGACCTTTTTGATTTCCTTATATCTTGACGAAACCCATAGCCAACTTCTTTCTGCATTCTTCGATAAGTATCTAATGTTCAAAACAAAGGATCCTTGGTTATATCTTAAGTATGTCCAACCTTTGCATAATGCTATGATTATTTATGCTAACCCTAACCCTCATGTCATGAGTATGTTTGTTTTGTTTGTCCTTCTTTGGTTTGAGAAGTTTGGATTTGAGGTCAAATCCTTTTCAAGAAGGGGAGGATGGTACAAGCCAAATTACCTTCGGACCTTTGGATAAGATACGTATAATGCTCGAGGTTCTTAATAACTCCTTAATACTTTTAAAAGATGCCACATGGAGGAAGATTACCATTTTGGAGGGTCAAAGGATTTTGGCTAGTTCGAAGGAGTGCAAAACAGGGCTCAAAAGACCCTTGTAAGGGTCATATGCCCAGGGCGCTTTGGATCCGCTTTTGATCCGCTCTAGCATTTCAAGAGTGGGTCAAAACATCCCCTAGTGGGTCTTTTCTTACATTTGGGTCACTTTTGGTCCCTAATTATGTAATATGTAGCAAAACTATTAATGCTTGGTAGCTAGGCTTATTTCCATAGTTTTTGGATGATATTTTTACATGATATATTCGTGAGATTCCATGGGAGAGTTTGAGTGCTTGGAAAAACATGTGTTAAACTTTCGTTAGAAATGATGGTTTTAAGGCCGATCTAATCCCCTTTACAGTCACCGTAAGAGTTATTTACCTATTGATAGTCATTAAGGGAGATTTTAATATTTGATACATCCTTTGATTGTCCTTTCGGTATCAATTTCGTGCCTATCTTTCTATCCTCGTTTTCCTATCTATCTATCTTTACTTTTTGCTTCTTTAATTTGAGTCCTTATGGGTCGATTCGTATCAGCATAGGCTAACTGTGCATGAAAATAGTAATAACAGACACGTGTGGAAATACTAAAATCTAACTAAACAAGACTAATAACTAACTGGCTGGATATCATGAGATAACTAATGCATAGATATGTGAAAACTGTAAAATCTGAGTATGCATAACCAAGCATATAATGTGATTCTAGAATAGTCTTCAAACTAAGATACTAAAATATGGTAACTGAATATTGATAAACTTTATGCTGTGGTCAAGAGAAACTGAACTAAATTTTGTACTGAATACTGGAATTAAAACTGTGGGAGGTATCATCTAATGACATACCATAAAGCAGAGATAATTGGGGTCCAACTTGTAACCCCAGTTGGAAGGGTGCTAGTCCCATGCCATGGGTACTAACGTTGCCTTTGGGTTTCAAGCCTAAACTGATAGGTGACCCCTGAATAGGAAGTCAAGCCTAAACTGATGGATGACCCCTGAGAGGAAGTCAAGCCTAAACTAACGGGTGACTTCTCATATCCTACGCTGGCTACGTAGTTCTGGAATACAGGGACTGCTACTAATGACTCCGCCTAATTGATGGGTGACTCCTCAGAGAAATTCAAGCCTATACTAATGAGGAAGTCTTCACCATGCATAATATCAATGCTAAATCCTACTCCCAACTGAAATGACACTAATTACGGGACTGAACTAAGTTTAAATGAAGAATGAGCTGACTCAGATTACTGAACTGATCTTAATTTAACTGACATGATAACTAACTAGACTGATAATGCTCATACTTATCTAAAACCATTCTAAAAATATAAAGACTAAGTAAACAACTAGAATTTGTGTATTCATAAGCCCCAGGAATCGATAAGAATAACAATAGGACCACATGAAAACTTTGAAACCATAGAAAGAAGTCATTATTCAATATTCAACGCTTAGGAATTTCATCAAATAGATGAGTGTCATGAGTTAATGCATGGGAATAGTTAAATAATGTGAAGATAACATAATCTCTATTCAAATATGTCAATGGAAAATTCCAACGAAAACGCATGATAAACATAATTGAAATCAAAGTTCATAAGAGATTCTTGAAGATAACTCATGATAACATGTAAAAATCATGGCTTTAAACTTGAAAATGGATTCTTGGACTCTATGGGTGAAAAGTACCCATAAATGAACATCACGCATACCTTAATTGATGAATTGATGAGTAACCACTGCCTTAGGATAGATCTGGTTTCATAAAGAAAAGTAGAGAGGTTTAGTACATGAAAACTCGGGGTATTACGACATATCCCACTTGGGATTGTTCATTCCCCGAATGATACTGACTTGGTTAAAATACTAAGGAAAGACTGAGGTGATGCACGAGGCACTTACGAACTAAATCATGACTAAAATATTTGGAATTTGAAACATTGTGCATTGATTGAACTGGATTAACAATTTACATGGATGCATATAAACTATCTCTTGGAATAGCTAATTTCATGAAACATCAGATAGTAAGACTAGATCAGAAGATGGAATCCATAGGAACTTGTCTGTCTGACTACTAAATAAACTGTTGGCTAAACGGACTGAACTATACAAAAAGCATATACTCAACTATACACTCCACTTCAAAACTGCATTTCACTTGAGGCTACTGAAAATATTCACACGGTCATTGATAACTCTACCTACTAGAGGATAAGCTAAAATGAATTCTTCAATATGTTCAAGCTTACTTTTATCTAAAAAGTGAACATATAATACTGTAATGCTAGTCTGAGTCATGAGTTCAATACACTGCATTTTTATAACTCCATATCGCATGAATAATTCTTATCATCTCTTCAATAACTACATTTAATCCTAATTAGCCATTCACAGATGCGTAATGCATTCATCTACATATATACATAAACATAACATTCAAGCCTATCTTCTAAACCACATATGCCTTTCTAAGAAAACACTCAAAAAGGTAACTTTCTCATATTTTGTATTACCCTGCATTTTTGGCTTAGTCTTTGAACCATTATTACTACGTGTATAAGCTATGATCAAAATGATTCCCATATAAAAATGAGTTTTATTATCTTTATCCTCATGTTTGATTTTCTTTTGAGGTGAAAAATGTTCATAAGAATCAATTAGAACAAACTTGAGCTTAAAGCCTTTGATTCATCCAAAGTTTGGTATTTGATTCTACAAGTATCTATTTTAAACATGTATAACATTTTATATATGTATAATTTTACAGATCAAGAGCCACCAAATTGAAGATAATTGAATTAGCTTTCCAATGATACCAATTTCATCTAAATTAGATAATCAAGCGAAAATTTATGGCATTTTTGGTGTAAGGCAGTAAGCCAACATGATAGCGACGCGATGCGTTGGCCTGCGCATTACAAAACTGTTTCATATGTTAATTCAGTTTTTAAAAGGTCTAGGATACTTTGGTCACTTCCCCTCACCCAAATCTGCCCATAACACTTAAATTCAGCCCGCAAAAGCAATAAACACTCAATTATTCATCTTTTCTCTCAAACAAAAACCCTAGCCTCGTCAAGAACACCAAGAACTTCATCAATTTTTCTTCAAAAAAATCAAGAACTCAAGTATACTAATTCAATAATTCTTTCAATATTGTGTTTCTCCTTAAAGATTAAAGCCTTAAGGTATGTGGGAGTTCATCTATGGGTCCTCTTTCACCCATGGAACCCAAAAAATCTTTTCTTTTAATTAAAGAATGAATATTCCATTACTATGGTATTTTTTATGTTCAAGAAAGATTGAATTTCATATTTTCATGATTTTTTTAATTCAATTCAGCCCATGTATGATTCCATGAAAGATGTTAAACTCCTAATGCTATGAATTTGAATTTCCCATGCTTTATTCAAGTAAATTTCATGATAGATCCTAAATTCATGATGTTTAAAATTATTTTCATGTTTTAAATTCATGCCTTTCAGATGTTTAATGAAATTCCCATATCATGTTAAGTCAATTTAAAGATGAATCCCCATGCTATGAACTTTTTTATGTAACTCTATTGTTCACTCATGTTTAAGATATTCTTACGTTCAAGCTTTGAACATTACATGTTTTGATGAAACAGTCATGTCTCTTTCAAGCGAATTACATGTGAATTCCCCAATTTATGATCTTAGTTTTGTAATCATGCTATGCTCCCATGTTTAAGATATTCCCATGTCCAAGTTCATGATCCCCATGTGTTTGGCGAATTGCCCCATATTAAAGTATTAATCTACACGTGCTTGATAGAATACTCATATGAATTTAATAGGGTAATCATGACATGTTACCATGTATTCTCATTCATGTACAAGTCCATAACCTTCAAGTGTTTAATAAAATATCTTAGTAAATGAATTGTGAACAATTAACTATGGCTATGCTTTTCAAGATCATGCTATGCTTTACTTTTCATGCTATCGAGTCTTGGGAGTATTCAATACCCAAAAATCTAGTTGTTGACTTAGAGCTACAGTAGTTACAGGATAGACTAGAAAATATCACGAACAGTAGTATTCAGTTAGTACAAAACTCAATGTATTCAATCAGACACCAGAACTTAGTGAAATCTGTCCAGTTTAGTCAGTTAACATGAACAGTCATAGTTCAGTCCAGCCTAGTTTAGTTTAGAAATTGGTTCAGTGTCTATTTTGTTGGGAGTAGGATTCAGCACCGAGTGAACCCAAGGATAGGGACTCACCTGCCAGTAGAGGGTGTGATCCTTAGAAGCAGTCCTTATGTTCCAAAACTACGTAGAAAGCATAGGTTGAGATATTAACCAGCCAGATTGAGGGTTCATGAGGTGTTTTACCTACCAGATTGAGGGTACCACCATTCTCATTAAGAGCACCTGCCATATTGAGGATGACTCTTCAACTTATATTTACCCTTAGTATGATAATGACACCCTTCCAGCTGGGGTTACAGTTTGGACCCCAAATAGTATAGAGAGGGGCATATCGGTTAGATAATTACTTCCCCCATTTAAAATTTTAGCTTCAGACTCAGTATGGTGCTCAGTTAAGTTCTACAAAATTAGGACTGTCAAAAATAGTCACCCAGCTCAGTTCAGAATTCAATTTAGTTCTACAGAATTAGAATTATGAGAAATAGTCACCCAATTATCTATAACTCAGTTATCAATAATTGTAGCTATCAGTTACTCAGTTATCAAAACTTTGTATTCAGTCTCAGTTATAGCCTTAGTTCTAATCTCAGTTACCGTCTTAGTTACAGTCTCAATTAAAGCCTTAGTTATAGTCTCAGTTACTATCTTAGTTGTAGTCTCAGTCCAATAATTAGATTAGAAGCCTAGTTTAGTTTTAGGTTTGCTTGACCATGGCATATAATTATCAGTTATTCAGTTATTAGTATTTTAGTACCTCAGTTTACAGACTATTTCAAAATCATGTTATATGATTGGTCTTGCATTCTCAGATAATATAATTTTCAAAAATTCTTGCTCAGTGATCTCCTGTTACTCAGTCAGTCCCTTCCTCATATACATAATACTCTACAGTTTTAGTCTAGTTATTCAAACTAAGTACAGTTCAGTATTACATGCCCAGTACTTAGCTATCAGTCATTCAGTTAATCAGATAAGTTAGTATATTTATGCATTCATGCTCATTGTAATTATATATTTAGATCCTCGATCTATGCCAGTGTCTATCACGTAATTTCAGACTCAGTATTCATACAGTATCCATGTTTTATCATATCCCAGCTTCAGTTATACTTATATCATTAAAGTAAAGTTTTATAGAAAAAAAGTATAGAGATTCACCATCTTATTAGAGAATGTTTGTCGCTTATGCTTTAAGATATTTCAGTTTTTAGTTTATTCCATCCTATTAGTGAGTCTACTTACACTTAGCATGCGTGTTTTACGATTATGTATGAAATCAATTTTTTTTACATTCACCCATGTATACTCAGTATATTCCAGGAGTACTGATACATATATACGTCTGTGTGGCTACATTGTTTCATAATGTAGGTACCAGTTGTAGCCCGCACATCACGATCAGACAGTTGCAGATTCTAGCCAGCAGGTGATGAGTTCTTTTACTTCGGGAACTCCAGTCAGTTTTAGTTCATTTAAAGTTCATTTACTTTTATATGTATTGATTAGTGGTAGTTGGAGGCATGTCCAACTATATATAGTCAGTATACTAGAGGCTTAATAGATGTTGGTAAGAGTTAGTCCTATAATTTTAATTTCAACCTTCAGTTTTATCAGATTATAAAGCTTTATTAGTATTGTATCTGTTTTAGATTTTTAGTATGATTATGTTTTCGTACAGTAGAACAACTATTTATTATGTTATAATTCAGTTACTTAACAGTACGCCAATTCATGGGTTAGCTTAGGAACAGTTATGGTTCCAAGCACCATATGATGACTAAGGGGTAGTCTCGAGTTGTTACAAACTTGGTATTAGAGCACAGAGTTCAAGTGTCCTATGGTATCTATGAATTCATGTATAGTAGATTCTTGTGGAATGGTACAAAGATGTCTGTACTTTTCTTTGAGAGCCTATAGGGAATTTAGGAAATATTTCCCTTTTTTTAAGTCTCAGATCATGTAGTAGAAGTGTTATCTAAGAAATTTATTCAGATCCATATCTTGCTCTATTCATGCCAACTTTGCCTTAGTTTTGAGGCAACAGAAATAGTGACGCTTAATTCCTTACAGATAGTGTTTCCTTAACCAGTCCCTACAGAAATTATTGGCATTGCATGTTCGCTCAGAAAGTATCCCATCAGTGCCCTTAAGTCTTAAATTTTGAAATATTTCATTCATGTTCATGAAAATCAAGCATTAAGGAAAAGTTAGATTTTTTTTTTAGATTTCCTTCTCAGAATCCCTTTTTCAGTATGTGATTTAGAGTTAGAAGTATGAACTCAAAAGTTTAATAGTACTAGAGTTGGGATAGCGTTATCCAGATTGAGAAGATTATATATTCATAGGGCTAGTTGTATGAAAGGTAAATTAGTAGGCTTGAATAGTATATCCAAGAATTTAAGTTTGTTGATTCAAGATTAAGTATGATGGTATGGATAAGTTTATCATTCATGTGTATTATTATTCCTCAGACTCTAGAGTAAAGTAATTGCAGTTCATTTTAGAGTTTAGTAAAGTGGTCACAAACTTAAGATAATGGATTAAATCTAAGGGGGAGATGATAGAAAAAGTAACCAAGTCAGGCTCTTAGATTCTATTAGTCATGCCAGTGTGTGTAGAAAAGAAGTAAGGGAGGATGATTACCAACCTATTCTTATCTCAGTGCAAAGTTTTTCAGCCATCATGATATCTACGCATGCCTAACATGTCGGCTCCCTAATCACAACTCATATTCATGCACTTAATAGAAAATCATGTACATATCCAGTTCCTAGTATAAGGAGTTTAAGTTTAATCAGTAGTATGAATCATATTCTATAAAATCATGAACTCCAAGATCAGGTCATACAGCTCATGAATTATGTACCTATGCCTTACGGTATGTTCAGTTCTAAGTGCTCATGCTACACATTTAACGATCAATGAAATTCAGTTAATGTCATGTATGTCCTCAGTTCAGACCTCTCTGATAAACATTGATACTTTATTCCTCAAGCCTTAGTTGAGTGTCAAAGTTATTCTGTTATATTTCAGGTCCTCATGTTCTAACTTTCAGTGACCTCTCCTTATGTCATGATTAGTTAAAATTCTATGTGTGTTTCTTGGGCTAGTGCATGAATGTTTTAAGGATAGAGGTTTAGAGAAAATGAGAAAAATGCTTTTGTGGTGGTTTACCTACAAGTTCATGTGTGGTTATGAAGATAGGCTTGAATGTCATGTTGGTGTACAAGTGGAATGTATAGTTAAGTATAAGATTTCAGTATAATTCAGTCTGTATATCCAGTAATCAATTCTAGCAGTCAGACACACAAGTTCCTATGGCTTTCCATCTTGCCATCTAATCACACTATTCAAAATTCTCATGAATATGTCTATTCAAAGAGGTAATTCATTGGCATCTATCTAATTTGTGAATTCAGTTTAGTTGATACATCATGAATCAGTTTTTGATCCTAGATACTTATTCATGATCATAAGTTTTTGTGCATTATCTTAGTCTTTCTATAGTATCTCAACCAAGTTAGTACCATTCGCGGGACGAAGTATCCCAAGGGGAAGATGTATTATAATACCCCGAGTATTAATGTCCTATACCTTTCATTTTTCTTCATGAAATAGGATCTAGCTTGAAGAAATTGTTACTCATCAGTTGACTCTCTCATTTCTATCTCAGCCTTATAATCATTCTCATGTCAGTGCATGTATTCATGAAATTAGTTCATTTCATGTATCATGTTTCTGAATCAATTATGCAATCATGTTCCAAGTTATTCATATTCAGAATATTATCTCAGTAGCACTTCGCCCCTCTTTTTATTTATTCTTTTATTTTTTCTGAAATTGAGTAAAAAAAAAATATTTGAGTTAATTATAAATTATGAACTAATTTTACCTTTGTATAATACTCTCAGTTTAACCATTCTCATTAGAGTATGAATGTTCTCAAGAGGGAGATAACGTAATACCCTACAATTTTGGGCTAGTCATTGAATCATCGTTCCTAGGTGTATAAGCTATGATCTAAATGATTCCTATGCAAATATGAGTTTCATGATCTTTATCCTCATAATTGATTTGCTTTTTAGGTGAAAAATTTCATAATCAATTAGAACAAATTGAGTTTAGAGCCTTTGATTCATCCAAAGTTTGGTATTTGATTCTGTAAGGGTATAATTTAAACATCTATAACTTTTTATATATGTAAAATTTTACATCTAAAGACCCACCGAATTGTAGATAATTAAATTGGCTTTCCAATGATACCAATTTTGCATAAATCTGATACTCAAGTTAAAAGTTATGGCATTTTCCGTGTGAGGCAGTAAACCGACCCGATAGCGATGTGACGCGTCAGCCTGCGAATTTATGGAATGGTTTCACACGCTAGTCAGTTCTTAAAGGGTATAGGGGAACTTTGTTCACTTCCCCTCACCCAAATCCACCTATAACACTTAATTTCAGCCCTCAAAAGCAATATACACTCAATTATTCATCTTTCTCTCAAAGAAAAACTCTAGCCTCCTCAAGAACACCAAGAACTTCATCAATTTTTCTTCAAGAAAAGTAAGAACTCAAGTTTCCTAATTCAAGAATACTTTCAATATTTTTTGTCTCCTTCAAGATTAAAGCCTTAAGGTATGTGGAAGTTCATCCATGGGTCCTCTTTCATCCATGGAGCCCAAAAACTCTTTTGTTTTAATTAAAGAATGAATCTTCCATTACTATGGTATTTTATAGGTTCAAGAAAGATTGAATTTCATGTTTTCTTGATGTTTTTAATTTAATTCAGCCCATGTATGATTCCATGAAAGATGTTAAATTTCTCTTGCTATGAATTTGAATTTCCCATGCTTTATTCAAGTAAATTCCATGATAGATCCTAAATTCATAATGTTTAGCAATATTCTTATGTTTTAAATTCATTCCTTCCACATGTTTGATGAAATTCCCATATCATTTTAAGTCAATTTCAAGATGAATTCGAAAGATATGAACTTTGCAATGTAACTCTATTGTTCCCTTATGTTTAACATATTCTTACATTCAAGCTATGGACTTTACATGTTTTGATGAAACACTCATGTCCTATTTCAAGTGAATTACATGTGAATTCCCCAATTCATGATCTTAGTTATGTAATCATGCTATGCTCCCATGTTTAAGATATTCCCATGTCCAAGTTCATGATCCCCATGTGTTTGGCGAATTGCCCCATATTAAAGTATTAATCTCCATGTTCTTGATAGAATGCCCATGTGAATTGAATAGTATAATCATGGCACGCTACCATGTGTTCTCATTCATGTACAAGTCTATAACCTTCAAGTGTTTGATAAAATGTCTCAGTGAATGAATTGTCAACAATTGACTATGGCTATGCTTTCCAAGATCATGCTATGCTTTACTTTTCATGCTATCGAGTCCTAGGGATATTCAATACCAAAAAATCTAGTTGTTGACCTAGATCTACAGTAGTTATAGGATAGTTTCAGAAATATCACTATCAGTAGTATTCAGTTAGTACAGAACTCAGTGTATTCAGTCAGACACTAGAACTCAGTGAACTCTGTCCATATGTATCAGTGAACATGATCATTCATAGTTCAGTCTAGCCTAGTACAGTTTAGAAATATGTTCAGTGTCTATTTAATTGGGAGTAGGATTCAGCACCGAGTGAACCCAAGGATGGGGACTAACTTGCCAGTAGAGGAAGTGATTCTTAGAAGCAGTCCTTGTGTTCCAGAACTACGTAGTCAGCATAGGTTGAGACATCAACCTGCTAGATTGAGTGTTGATGAGGTGTTTTACCTACCAGATTTAGGGTACCACCATTATTATTCAAAGAACCTACCAAATAGAGGGTGACTCTTCTTCTTATCTTTACTCGAGGCATAGTACTTACACCCTTCCATCTAGGGTTACAGGTTAAACCCCAATCAGTTCAGAGTGGGTCCAGTCAGTTAGATGATTACTTCCCACAGTTACAGTTTCAACTTCAGACTCGGTATGAAACTTAGTTCAGTTCTACAAAATTAGGACTATCAAAAATAGTCACCCAGCTCAGTATAGAACTCAGTTTAGTTCTATAGAATTAGGACTATTAAAAATAGTTACAGTTCATTTACTTTTATGTGTATTGATTAGTGGTAGTTGGAGGCATGAACTAGCTATCTATACTCATTATAGTAGAGGCTTCATAGATGTCAGTCAGAGCCAATAATGTTATTTCAGCTTCATCCTTCAAATTTATCAGATTATAAAGATTTATCAACATTGTATCTATTTTAGATTTTAGTATGAGTATGTTTCCGTACAGCAGAACAACTATTTATTATGTTATAATTTAGTTGCTTAATATTATGTCAGTTCATGGGTTAGCTTGGGATCACTTGTGGCTCAAAGCACCGTGTAACGACTAAGGGGTAGTCTTGGGTCATTACATATTCTCTAATGCCTCTACCAATAAACCTCCAGAGATATTTCCAGGAAAACACACCCAAAATTTTCAACTAACCATGACATGTATCAAAATCCGTGCCTTAATAATTCTTCAAACCTATAGCCTCGTGTAAAACAAACTTGCAATAATCTTTCCTTAACATGAACATTTAATCCCTCATATCTAAACATATTACTCATTATTATTATTATTCTCTAAAGGAAGTACACTGAAAGGTTAGGACAAGAGGAACTAAGGCATGAAAGAATATTATGCATCACTGGGACACTTAACTGAGGTCTGAGGAATAGAGTATCCATGACATGGATTTATTACAAAGATCAAAACTGGGGATATACATGACATAATCTAAATTTTGCTGGTCATTAAGAGTATAGCATGAGTACTGGAACTGGACATACCGTAAAACATGATCATGTGAGTCATTAACTACACTTGAGTTTGGATTTTTTGAATTCATGGAATGCTGGAACTCCTCATACTAGGAACTAGAAGAGTACATGATTTTTTATAAGGTGCATGAATGTGAGCTATGATCGTAGAGATGACATGAAATTTATGAGTAGATATCATGATAACTAAAGTATGAACTTTGCACTTAGATGAGAATGGTTCGAGTACCATCCTCACTTACTACCTATTCTACAATATCCTGGCATCACTACTAGAATCTGAGAGCCTGAATCGGTCACTTTTTCTATCATATCCCCCTTAGCTTAAAGACATCATTTTAAGTCCGTGAACCGCTTAATAAATAACTCTAAACTAAACGGACACCACTTTACTCCAGAACCTCGGCTATAATCATACACATAAATGATAAAATCAACATGAAGGACTACACCTGATAATCTAAGACCCGCTGC
Organism: Capsicum annuum; assembly: GCF_002878395.1. Lineage (NCBI taxonomy): Eukaryota > Viridiplantae > Streptophyta > Magnoliopsida > Solanales > Solanaceae > Capsicum > Capsicum annuum. Next base: position 180,105,622 of record NC_061122.1, on the reverse strand, counting down.
AAGCTTTCTTCTGACATATAATTCTTAACTTCCTATATCCCCAACAATCATCATATAACAACCTAAATTCAGATTAACTCAGAATTCTCAAGTGTATCACCATACCATGAGTTCGCACCATCTAGTGCTTCAACTCTACTTTCTATAAGCTCAATCTTCAAAAATTCAAGCTTAACTTCTAACACTTAACATGGAATTTTTAAACATTTAATGAACTGAACTAACTCTCTTTATAGCCTACTAATATCACATCTATATACTTATATTTAGAATCAACAACTTAAAATCTTGCATGCACTATTTCAAGCCTACTGATTCACCTTCATACAACTAGCTCGATGGATAAATAATTTACTAAATCTAGATAGTAATATCCCCACTTTACTGCTGCTAAACTTTTGGGTTCATGCTTCAAACTCTAGGTTATATACTACCATTGTATTCTGAAAAGGGATCTGAAAACACATCTGGCTTCGGCTAAAAGCATGATTTTTCATGATCATGAATGAAATATTTAATTCTTTAGAATGTGAGGGATCTAATAGGATCCTTTTAATCACGCATGCAATCCAATAACTGTTAGTGGGGAATGTGTGAGAAAGTTCTATCTAAAAGTATTTAAGCTTGGCTATTTTTGTTGCCTCAAGAATAAGGTGAAGTTGGCGCGAATGGAGTAATGTGAGAATCTACATATGTTCCTTAGAGAAAACTTCTAATGCATGATCTAAGGCATGAAAGAAGGAAAACTTTTCCTAAAATTCCTTGTAGCCTCTTTCTCGTAAGTGTGGTGGGCTTCACACACATGCATAAGACTCTACTCAATGTGGCTTACAGACTCCTTAGGACACTGTAAAACCTTAAGCTCTGATACAAAGTTTGTGATGACCTGAAAATGCACCCTAGTTGCCACACAGTGCCCACGGTCCTGAGAGATCACAAGCTAACCTATGAGCTGGTACCTACTGTGAGCATAAAATAAAACTGATAACAAAAGAACATGTGCAAAATTTAACTAAAAAATTCCTTAAGATTTTAACATACTGAATGATAAATCTGAATGCCTAATGACAAACTAAAAATATTATTTAAAATAACTGATACCTCGACTAACTCTCTATATATCTGAAAGCCTCTTAAACAAACTAATTGTGGAGTCGATAGGATAAACCCCCAACTAACTTCGAATGAATAGAAATACTAAATTACTAAAATAAACTAAAATAAAGAAATCATCTCCTCTAAATATGAGGACTTACCACTACTGCTGCTGATAATCTGATCCGACTAAGCGCGGTCAGGAAACTGAGCATCCGAATCTATGATATTAAACATCATAGCACAAGAAATGAGTTTGCGACTAGTACTTTGAAAATACTGGTATGAAAGATGAGGTTAGGCTGATATTCATGGGCTAACTTCACATGAAAATAGTAATAACAGATATGCATGGAAATTTTGAAATCTGACTGAGCAAGACTAATAACTAACTGGTTGAATAGCATGAGATAACTTATGAATAGATATATGAAAACTGTAAAATATGAGTATCCATGACCAAGTATATAACGTGATTATGGAATACTCTGTAAACTGAGATACTAAAATCTAGTAACTAAATACTGATAAACTATATGCTATGGTCAAGCAAAACTAAACTAAATTCTGTACTGAATACTGAAATTAAAATTGTGGAAGATACCATCTAACTGACATACTACAAAGCAGAGATGATTGGGGTCCAACTTATGACCCTAGTTGGAAGGCTGCTAGTATTGTGCCATGGGTACTAACACTGGCTTTGGATGTCAAGCCTAAACAGATAGGTGACCATGAACAGGAAGTCAATCCTAAACTGACGGGTGACAACTGAGAGGAAGTGAAGCTTAAACTGATGGGTGATTCCTCATATCCTATGATGGCTATGTAGTTCTGGAATTCAAAGACTACTGCTAATAACTCTGCCTAACTGATGGTTGACTCCTAAGAGGAAGTCAAGCCTGTACAGATGGGGAAGTCATCATCTAGCATTTGCTTGGTGCTAAATCCTACTCCCAACTAAGCTGGCACTGATTAAGGAACTTAACTAAGTTTAACTAAAGAAGGAGCTAACTCATATTATTAACTGATCTAAGTTTGACTAACATGATAACTGATTGCACTGATAATTCTCATACGTGTCTAAAACCATTCTGAAAATTTTAAGACTAAGTAAAAAACTAGATTTTGGGTATTCATGAACCTCGAGACTCAATAATAATAACAATATGACCACATGAAATCTTTGAAACAATAGAATGAAGTCATTATTCAATATTCAACGCTTAGGCATTTCACCAAACACATGAGGATCATGAGTTAAAGCATGGGAATAGTTAAATCATGTGATAATAGCATAAGATATAACATGATAAATAACCATTCAATTGTGTCCAGGGAAAATTCCAACGAAAACACATGGTAAACATAATTAAAATCAAAGTTCATAATAGCTTCTTGAAGATAACTCTTGATAACATGTACAAATAATGGCTTTAAGCTTGAAAATATATTATTGGACTTCATGGGTGAAAAGGACCCATGAATGAACATCACACATACCATTTTTGATGAATTTGCTAAAGTTCTTAGTTATTTTCTTAAAGACTAAGTTTGAATCCCTTGATCCTTTTGAATAGGATAGGGATTGTTTCTTGAGATAGGAGGCTTTTTTTTGAGTGGATTTTCTGAATAATATGACTAATAATGCTTTTGGGACCCTAAACCCATGTTATGGACCTATTGGTGAAGGTAAAAGACCCAATTGGCCTTACGAAAATGGAAATAAAAAGATGGAAAATAAGAGGGCATAATATAGAGGGGGCACCGCGGGATCTGAAGTGCCGGACTGAAGAGTGCATCGTGTGCTCTATCATGGGCAGCCCTAGGGTGAAATAGAGCGCTCGTCATGAGCTAATCACAGGAAGCTACTAATTTAGAAGTCCAAACACACCCTTACAGTGATCCAAAAAATCTAAAACTCACCCAAGATGTACTATCAATAACCTTGATCATAAATCAACTTAAAAATTAATGTTCCAAGGCCGGGAAGGTCAAGAATATAATCATCAAAGTGTAGGAGCTTTAGAAATGTCTAAGTCTTAACACTTAGTGAAATATTCTATGTCTAAGAGCCCTTTTTACATGCACTAGTAAGCTTAAACAAGCTAGGATCTTATGGGGTATTATAGGTACAGATCATGGGTACCAGTTGTATGCATGGATACAAAATATTTTAGGGTGTGTAGTACCTTTCACAATTTTGGGTCCAAGGGAGATGGTCGTTAGTATGAGTAGTGGGTACCACTAGCGTTGAAGGGTATGTGTAATGACTTGGGACTATCCCCTAGTCTTTACATGGTACTTATGACCTCGAAGGACCACAAGCTAACCCATGAATGATATCTACTATAAGCACTAAATAATAATGCTATAATTAATGCAAAAATAGGTTGAAATGCCATAAGGTTCAAAACATCTAAAATACTGATAAAATATAACATCCGTAAAATGGAATACAATCTAAAAATCTAGTCTAAAAACCCTCTAACTGAATCTGTCTGAAAGTGGAGTTGATGGGACAATCCCCCAACTAACTCTATCTACTTAACTACTATATCTATTGAAAATATGAAATAATAAAATATCCTCGAATGATGAGGACTCACTGCTAAATCTACTGTTACTGGCTAAATCTAAATCTACTATACATGGTCGGGAACCTGGGCGTCTGAACCTATGATATGAAACATCATAGCATAGGAAAGTATACGTCAGTACGTTGGAATGTACTGGTATGCTAGATGAGGTTAGGCTGAATTCAAGGGTTCATACACATGAACAATAATTGACTAAATAATATAGAATAACTGAACATGAGAGTACATGCATAATCTGAACTACGGCAAATACTGAGTATGCAATACTGTGCGTTTATATACATGCTATAACTGAGCTTTTTTGAAGCTAAGTACTGAATTCTACTAACTGAGTAATTTATATATAAGTTACTGATAACTGAATTACTGGTTCTAAATTGACTGTGTCTTATAATCCTGATTCTATATAACTAAACTGAGTTCCCTACTAAAGATCGAAATTGAAACTGAAACTGTAGGAGGTAATCATCTAACTGATATGCCCCTCTCTGAACTAATTAGGGTCTAACCTGTAACCCCAACTTGAAGGGTATTAATACCGTGCCACAAGTACTAACACTAGAAAACTAAAATTCCAAGCCTAACTGACAGGTGATACCTCGGCAAAGCCAAGCCTAATTTGATGGGTGACCCCTAGGAGGTCATCAAGCCTAGTCTGATGGATGACTCCTCATCCTGTGCTTGCTACATATTTTTGGAGTACAGGGACTACTGTTAATGACTCTGCCTATTTAATGGGGAAGCTATCATCCCTACATTTGCTCAAAACTAAATCCTACTCCCCATTGAATAGACATTAAATTGTTATACTTGACTGAACTGGAATGAATTCACTGATTTTCCAGAGTGCTATAACTGACTATGTTCTACTAAGTTCTGTATGTAACATAGAGTACTATTGATCATGACAAGACTAACACTATTCTATAACTGACACTGGCTCTAAATAAACAACTAATTTGTTAGGTAATAAATACCTCCAGGACTCGATAGCATGAAAAGTAAAGCACCACATGATCTAACAAAGAATAACAATGTATACATGTTCATATATCATCCATAGAGATATTTAATAAAACACTTGGGGAGCACAACTTCATGCACATAATCATGGATAACATATAAACATGGCAACTATAATGCCCAACTTACAATTCCATGGGGTTAGCATGCTTTTTATAGAATTCCCCATAAAATACTAATCTAATTTCATGAATCATGGATTAAAACCCAATTAACATCATAGACACATTAATAACTTTGAAAATTCAAGAGTTTATCAAGATAATCACATATTTATCACACATTCTATTCAATTTTATAAAACTTGCACTTAAATCATGGATTGAAACCCATCTATTATCATGAATATGAATTCAATCCAATTCAAATATAGAAATCATAAATATGAGATCTTACATATTTAAAAAGGGAATCTTGGACTCTATGGGTGAAAGGGACCCATAAATGAACACCTAAAATAACTGAGAAGAAGAGTTCTTGAAAATTCTTGGAGAGATGTTTGAGGATTAACCTTGATTCTTAAACTAGGGTTTTTTGCCTCTTGAGAGAGAATGATTTGATTTGGGAAAAAACTAAATGAATAATGGTGTAACTAGGATTATTAGGGTTGAATTTCATGTTAAAGGCTGACTAGGGCCATAGAAAAAAACTCAAACACCCTTAAAAACTCAGAATTTAAAATTGGAAATTAACTGAAAATTTTCGATCTGGGCACTTGGCGTGACGCGGCTCTATCACGCCATATTACTAGAAAGTGGATAACTGGGTATTGAACCTTCAACACAACATGGTGGTATCGCTTTACCCCTTGGATGCAACCTGGAAGTTCACCGAGATGCAGTAGGATCGCGTTGGTGTACTGAAATCTGACAAATGTGAAAATAAGTTATGGCACGATGCGCTGGTATTGCGGTACCTCACTGGAAACTGACAATTGGGAAAAATTCTAGTGGCATGATATGGTGGTATTGTGTTGTCTCACTGGAAAATGACAAATGACATTTGGACTTCCTCTACGACGCGCTAAAGTACTAGGTGGTACACTGTCTTACTAAAATGGCTCTAACTCTTTGCCCAGGTGTCGAATTTGGGCGAATTTGGTTTCGATGGAAAGCTTATTCAATTTACCACACAATGAAATATCAAAATCTTAAAAATTCTACATGTATAAAAGTGTATTCATCTTTAAAGAAAGTCTTTGACTTTTTTATGACGAATTTAAGCTAGGTAAAAGTATATGACTGGTATGGATAGTCGTATCCCTCTGATGGGATTTTGGTGTATTTTAAGTGAGGGCAATCTGGATATTTCCAACTTTTCCTATTAAGGCCCCATGACTTTTAACTCACTTGGGAGGTTATATGCCCTCTAATTCTATTATTTAACACTTAGAAAAACACTCTCTAATCCTATCCAAAGTTCTTGGGAAAAAAAGCTAGGGTTTCACCTTAAGGATTAATTTTAGACTTATGTTGGTGGTTTATCTCCATCATCTTCTTAGTTAAGGCATGTTCTCTTCCTTCATTGTTAGTTCCAACTAAAGGCATGGTTTTATAAAATGTTTTCATGGTTTGATTATTATATGGTTTTGGTTTTTCAAATATAATTTGGGGGTTTTGGTTATAAATACCTGGTTATGATTTTCCCATGTTTTAATTATGCTTTTATGCTTTTATGGTGGTTTTGGATAATTGGTTGCATAGGAATGGCTATTTGGTAATTACCTTTGGTTTTGAAAATAATATGTCCCTAATTGATTTGATAAAATGTCTATGAGAATATTTTCACTACGTTGTTGGATTTTAGTGGAACATATGCATGGTTAAAATTTGTTAATGGAACCCTAAATGGTTAAATGGTTTGGAATGGTCAAAATAGAATGGTTTTGGGTTTAGCAATCATTCTTGTGGGGTACAATAGAATCCCCCAAGTAATAATAATAATGAAACACTTGTGGAGTACATAGGACTCCCCCAAGTTAATTGGATAATATGATCTATGGGTATATGGAAATCCCTTAATCTAAAAAAGGTTTGGCTAAGGACAATACTAGCAAGTTATAGTTGGTATAATGATACCACTACATATAGCCTGGGTTAATAACAATGATTTGGTTTGTTGAAGATAGTTTTAAGTGGGGTGTGATAACTAACCATAAAAGTGGGAGTTCAATGAACAAACATTGTAAACTCATGTTTTACGACATGAAGGGTAGGACATGGTGACCTTATATGATACTATAAGGTACATGATAATCCTCTAAGAACATTTGACATGTATTATGGAGGGTAAGGGTACTAGGGAATCTCCTACTCTAATGGTATCTCCAATTTATGCGGCTACATGCATTGGGGCCCATTCAGGGGGTTACACTGAACCCATATAACTCGTGGGAGGTTAAGGATGGTTAAGGTAGACATATCCAGGTTAATGGTTTTAAATGTATGCTAAACCATATTCCCTTTCCTGCCATGGTTATATATATATATATATATATATATATATATACATACATATATTTAGTTGTATGCATATGGTTGGTTTACTTGGTTTTACTGGTTGGCATTATCTTATTATTATCCTAAGTTCATGCTAGCAGTCACCTGCTAACCCATCTTTAGACGGTTGTATCCCCACGTAATGCAGGAACTGTCGTTCTACTCCTCCTGCATAGTGATTAAACTTCAGGATCAATTATTGCATTGAATTGGTGAGCTTCCATCTTTTTGAAAGGCTCTATTTCATGGATTTTATTTCATACTTTGGTTTATTTATGTATATTGGTTTTGGTTATGGTTGGGGACATGTACCAATCGAATTTTGGTATTCTTTTGGTTAGAGGCTTTTGTGGAACTACTATGGGTTGGCGTAGGGGAGATCTGTAAGGGTATCATCCTTAGTATTGGCATTGGTATTGGGGTTAATACTAGTTGACTGTATTTTTGGTTGTTCCATCCTCTATTATTATGAGATTATATATAATTATTATGGAACTCAAATGGCTATGGCTTTGATTATGTGTAACGCCCTGATTTTTCTGAACCGAAATGCTACACGGTGCTCATGACCCCGAAGGACCACAAGCTAACCCATGACTGATATCTGTACTTGTAAACTGCATAATATCTCATAAAATATATGGAAACATGAACTGTAAGGCCATAAGGTTCAATACTAATACATATTTGAAAAACATGGTATAACAATACCGAAAAGGAACATAAATACTGAAGTATGAACATCTAATCAGACATCTAGTCTGAAAGCCTCTAACTGAACTGAATAAGGAATTGATGGGACATGTCCCCAACTAACTCCAACTACTAAAATAAAGTGAAAACTGAAATAGAAATAAAATCATCATGTCCTCGAAGGATGAGGACTCACGTCTAACTCTGACTGTTGATCCTGGAATCTATTGCTGATTTGGAGCTTATACCTCCGAACCTATGGTGTAACATAAGAGAAAGCACCATAGCACAAATGCGTCAGTACGTCTAAATGTACTGAGTATACAAGTGAGGTAGGCTAAATACAAAGGGTTATATACATGAAAAATACTGACTGATATGAACGTGAGAGTACATACATACATACGTAACTGTAACTGAACTCATGGAGATACGGACTACTAAGTCTGAATACTGACAACATGAGTGTACTGATAATGAGATTCTGAAAGACTGAGTTTACTGATATTGATATGTAAATCACTAATAAGTGATGGATCTGATACTGTATTACTGAATACTAAAAGACTGATATTGCATTACTGATAAATGAATGATTGCTTCTGACAGTTCAAATTATGAAGAACTGGTCTGATTGACTGTATCTGACAGTCCTAAAGCTGAGTACTGATAGCATGAGTTCTGACAACTATTGTGATTGATAGCATAAGTGACTATATCCCATAGTCCATAAATATGAAGGAAACTATCTAAGTTCCATTTTATTTCTGAGTTGACTGTACCTGACAGCTCTGATATACTGAAATCTGAAGAGCGATTTGAGTTCTTTACTGAGACTAGGTAGCTATAGCTGACAATCTTAAAATCTGTGACTAAAACTGTGGGAAGTAGCTATCTAACCGGCATGCCCTAATTATGCTATAATAGCTAAGCTGGGGTCCAATCTCTGCCCCGACTGGAGGGGTATCAATATCGCGCCACTGGTAAGGACAGCTATGATAACCCTATACCGACAGGTACTCAATGAGAATGGTAGGAACCCTAAACTGACAGGTTAAGACACCTCATCAAACCTAATCTGATGGGTTAAAATATCTCAACCTACGCTGGCTATGTAGTTCTGGAACACAAGGATGACTACTAAGAATCACACCCTGAACTAGCATGTGAGTTCCCATCCTTGGGTTTACTCGGTGCTAACTTCTACTCCCATATGAAGGACACTGAACTAAATAACTAAGCTGAACTGAATAACTAAACTGAACTGATTAGCTGAACTGATACTGATTAACTGGACTGATACTAGTGGTATTGTTTAGCAGAGCTAAACTAAGTTTACTGGATTCCAATGACTGATATAATGTACTGAGTTCTGAGGACTGGTTGAGAGTACTGAAGTTACTGAGATTGACTGTGAATACTAAGGTTGCTGAGGTTACTGAGCACTGAGATTACTGAGATTACTGGACTACTGAGATTACTGAGATTTCTGAGTTTTCCTGAGTCACATGACTGACTGAATTCTATAGATCATGGCTTGACTGAGAGTATCATGAAAACATGACATGGCTCTAGGCACACAGCTATATTTTTTGGGTACAAGTACCCCCAAGACTCGATGGACGAAAACTGACACAACTTGAATTTCTTGAGTACACGACCATCAATAAAAATCCATAATACATGAGTGGGGGATTTCATGCAGTACATGGTCATCATAATATCTATCATGAATAGGAATGCTTATAATCAAGTCATAAATCTCATATTCTAATATCATGGGTATTCCGACAACATATACTATTCATAGCAATCACATGGAAACCATTCAAGCGTAAGGGAACGGCAACATGTAACGTTTAGTACATATTGTAATGATTTGGGGATATTATACTTCATGTATTTATTCAACATTTCAAATATGGTAGGGAAAGCATGGATATATTTTGTGTACGTAATTTATATCTCCATTATCATACATGCTTTATACCACAACAATGACAACACATAATTTGCATGAAAATTCATATTGGAGTGTATGACTAACATGAACTTGATATTTAGATATCATGAAATCATGTAAATATGAAGTTCTAACATACTAGGCATTTTATCGAACACCTTGCATGAATTCTTTAAGGCATAGGTGGATTTCATACTTGAATTCTATCAATCCATCTAAAGATTATGTTTTTCAACTAACAACATAAATTTCATGAGATATACAGTCATGACACTATTATATAGCAAAACAAATAAGCATCAACCTGGGTATGATCATATCACCACAATCAACCAAGCTTTTGTATTTTAAAGATTGATTCTTGATCTCCACGGATGAAAGAAATCTGTGGATGAACACTATGCATACCTTGGAAGGGAGGTTCTTAATGATTGACGGAGGAATTTCCTTGAAATTTGATCTTCAAGCTTGATTGTGCAACCCTAGTTGTTTTTCTTCTATGGTGCTCTTGGATGATGAGCTTTGAGATGTTAATAGAGTTGTAATATGTTTAGAAGCTATATATTTCATAGGATTAAGTTTAGGGACATGTAAAGAGTGTTAAAAGACTTAATTACCCTCAAAATAACTCAAAACGGAGTGTTTTTGGCATTGGAACTAACTTAGGCGGCGCCTAACCAATCGCCTATCTTTACTGTCTCTCATGAAAATAGGCATAACTTTTCGTTCGGGTATTGTATTAAGGCAAAATTGGTATAGTTGGAAAGATAATTCAATTATCTACAATTTGGTGGGTATAAATATGCAGAAATACCACATTAACATCGAGTTATACTCATTCAAAGATGACCCTTGCAAAATCAAACACTAAAAGTTGATGGATTCAAAAACTCTTAGTTTGTATTACCTTAAGTGACTCATATGAACATTCTTGATGTATCATTAGCTATATTATCACTAGGATACTCATTATAAGTCATGCACTAAAATGCTACTCATAGGATAGGAGGTTTCATACGTAGGAAAAATGGTTCGTCTCCTAGCTTAGAAACATACGGGGTATTACATTATGGTTTGGTTGTTATTGGTTATCAGTTTGGTATCGGATGGTTAGATTTATTTAGGTTGTCGCAGATATAGACATATCCCAGAGTCTTGGATTATGTAATAACGCTATCACTTTATATGTTTGAAATTCATCTAACTCAGGATATACGTAGGTCAGTTGGGTTGGCAAATGGGGGTGGTCTCTAGTCCCGGTTGGACTTGGGATGCCCATTACAATAATGCCCTAGTTCTAGTTGTGTCATTACCCCTATGACAATTATTCAAAAACCTTACGATAGATAAAGAGTCTTTTGCCATAGATGTAACGCAATGGATAGGCATGTGTTGCGTATGTGAGCGTAGGGATAGGTCTATCACAACAATTATTGCAACGGTTCCAACAATCGATGCAATAGATAGACCTTTTGCAAAAAAAATTTTGACCTCCTATTTGGACACTTCACATTGTGTATAGTAATGGTTAAGAACCATTGTAATATACTATATTGCAATGACAGGAAAGCGTTCCAATAACCCTATTGCAATAATTTTCAAATATCTACTGCAACACTTATTGGTCTTTTGCAATGGTTTTTAATTACCTATTGCAACATTTTTTTGCTACCTATTGCAACTATTATAATTATCTATAGCAATGATTTTTGCCACCTATTACAACTACTTCAAATAGCAATTGACGGTTTAGATGAAATAGTCACCCCTATATTATAAATTAGTATTTACATATATATATACACACACACACACAATAATAAAATATTTCATTAATAATAATCTAAATTAAAATATGCAACAAACTAGTAATCTTCCAACATTCACTGTAAAATTTGATAATCCCTTTTTTTTATGTGGAAATTTACTCACAAGCCAATTAAAGACGTCGTTATATTCTCAGTATATACGAACAGAAAGGTCATTTGGTAGATAGAAATGTACAATTGTTGGGTTAGGTATAACTTCTAATCTACACCCTATTGTTTTCATTTCTTGATTAATAAAATTGAGGTTCAAAACTAATCAGGAACGACAAACCATCCATTTACATGGTAACACTGTGACTACACACAATAGAACAATGCATACACCATGGCCAGTATAAATTATGTTAATGACGCAATTATTAAAGTTAATATTTTGATGGAATTCTCGATTGAAAAATAATCACTTTCATATTTTCAGACTATGACACTAGGAAAATTGTGATACTTTCTAGACATCAAAGTGGCCAATCTAGAGCAGAGAACATACATCAGACATAGTAGATAAAATAGACATACAGATATTCAACTTTCTTACCCTCAATTAAATTTAAATTTAGAGCTCGATGAAAAATCCCCTCGCTGGTTCAGGTCAATGTATAAAGACGGTTGGCCAGGTGGAATTACCCTACTACACCTAGCCTAATAATGCTTTGTTATGAGCATAGTGAGTTTGTTTATGAATCCACATGTTATACTCAATAGGATGCTACAATTTTCATTCTTGTACACATCAAATCTGTTCCAAAAAATGAAATACTCTATGACCATATAAAAGATTAGCACATTGTTAGTTATACTACTGTTGATTAGGCAGGTGCACCTTTTGGTAGGAGTTCCTCCGATGGATGTAGTGTGTTGTTGATGGCATCATGATTAGTAAGAAATCAAGTATAATTGCAGATAAGTGTATGCTTAGAGAAACAAATAATGAAAACAGTAACATGTGAGCTGATACAATGAAAAGTTATTCTTGGAACTGAAGTTTGAAGCGATAAGTCAAAATAAGGATGGTATTATCTATTTATTTGATGGGTAGAATAAGGAAATTTGATACATATGAACCACATGTTGTATTAAATACAGGACAAGATTATGCTCATAGGAGAAAAATACTTTCTGGGATCATTGTCACCACCTTTGTTAAATAAAACAACCATCTTCAAACACTTGAAGTTTCTTCTCAGTCTTCTAATATGTTATATGTACATTAAGAATGATTTTTGGGTTTTTTCCCTAATTTTCTTACAAAAATTAAGGTTTAATTTTCTTGAAAGAAAAATAAAAGTAATTCCATAATTACTTTTACTTTTCCTGATAGGAAAATATAATTCTTTTTCATATTTGGCTAACTCTTTCTTGGAGGAAAGGTTTTGGACCTCTATAAATAGAACACCCTCTTCTCATAGCATATCACAATAGCATCCACAAGATAGTCTTTTAAAGTTTTATTTATGGGGAGATTTCTCCCAATAGATTTTAAGTTTTTTTATTTAGTTTTCAATATGTAGGCTTCTTGGCCAATCATATCACATAATATGTGTTTTAATTATAGTTTTCTTTATCGTCTGATTCATCATCTCAAGATTTGCAAACTTTAAGCTTCCATATGATGCCCTCTCGATTTCGAACAATAAGTTGTATCGGAGCCTACAGTTCAAAGGTCGAATGGTTTGGTGAAATGTGATTGAAGACAAAGTGGTCCAAATCAATTTTCAATCAATTTGATGATAATGTAGATTTTTTGTTCAACTACATATGGAGAAGAAGCTTTAAGAGTATTTCAACATTCTTGTTGCTGCATATTTAAAAATAAAAATAAAATATTTATTTTTAACCTACTTTTAATCATAATATTTTAAATTTTATTTTTAACCACGACAAGCAACAATGATGAAGATTATGTAAGGAATGAATATCACACACGCTAAGAAGGTGGATCAAATTATGTCAAGAAAATTAAAATAAAAATGGGAGATTTGTTAGGGTTTTTTCCCTAATTTTCTTACCAAAATTAAGGTTTACTTTTCTTGAAAGAAAAATAAAAGTAATGTCATAATAACTTTTACTTTTCCTGAAAGGAAAATATAATTCTTTTCCATATTTGGCTAACCTTTTTCTTGGAGGAAAGGTTTTGGACCTCCATAAATAGAACACCCTCTTCTCGTAGGATAATACAATAGCATCCACAATGTAGTCTTTTAAAGTCTTGTTTAGGCAGAGATTTCTACCAAGAGATTTTAAGTTTTTTTTATTTAGTTTTAAATATGTAGTCTTCTTGGCCAATCATATCAAATAATGTGTTTTTATTAAAGTTTTCTTTATCTTCTAATTTATCTTCTCATGATTTACAAACTTTAAGCTTCCACATGATGCCCTCTCGATTTCGAACCCAACCCATGAGACATGTGACATGCATACACCAACTTGGAGGTTTTAGAATTGATGTACATATGTAAATAGGATTTCTAGTGCTATTCTTTGGCATTTTGATACTCTATTCCAACAACACATATAAAAGAACCTTGCATTAGAAACTATATTTTTGAATTATCCAAATCTATTCTCTTCTTTTCACGATGTTATAGGCTCGGGGAAGGAAACCATAGGGGGAAAATGCATGGAATTATAACTGAACTGTCCTTAACACCAGAGAGATCTTCCTTATTTCTCCTAGTCTACTGTGTTACTTAATTTCTACTTCAAAAAGTTTGCAATATATTTTCTTATAAACCAGCAGATATATTTCCCGTGTCATCTTATATCCTCCAAAGGAAGATTACTTAGAAAACTAGTTGCATAGATAACTAAGGCAATGAAGCAAATTTTATTTTAAGGACTCAAACAACAGAAGACAACATTTGAGGGTAATTAGAAGTACTATTTAGTATGAAGGACTATAGTTGAGACGCAAAATTTGCACGATCAAAATGCAAACAAGTACAACTCTCTTCAGCCAAACTAAATCATTCTATATCCCTATCACCTACTCTTTCTAAATCTTTCTACTTCAATGCACTGACCTCATGTGAAGTGTTACTATTGGTTTCAAATTCTTCAAAACTTTTCCTTTTTTTATATCTACTTAACATCTTGTTTTGGATTGTTGTTACCTATTGTATTATATTGTGTTATTAGTTTATATTTGTTTTGATTGTTACTCAATTTTATTGTATCGTATTGGTAAATTCATCATTATGTAATGAGGAAAAGTCTTATTTATGTTACGATCGATTTCGTGTGATCGCATTGTGACCTTATTTTTTTCACAGCTTGTCACTGCATATTATCTAAGAATTCTATTTTATCTATTACCCTACATTTTTATAATAATTTTACCCTGTATCCCTCTTTCCTTGTAAGTTTATCCTTTAAATTGTTAATGTGTAACATATATAACGATTAAAAAAATATACAAGCTATCCAAATATTGTGTTCATCAAAACAAAGAAGTACAATTCAATACAACACAATGCAATATAATATGATACGTAATAGTCGCCCAAACAAAATGTAATAAAAAGAAAGTATTCAGAATACTAAACTTATCACTGAACCCAAACATGACTGATGAACCAACATCAAACTTATAACAATCCCTCTCATATAATTCGGAGCTTCTACTTGGAATAACATACTTCTCTAAACCTAAAACTTTAGCTTCCTTAATTGCCAGCTGCGTCGCTGCCACCAATCCTCTTATTTCTAACCCTATAACAATGGCATTATAGCTGCCACTTTCATTTCCTTCTACATCACTACTTCCATAACTCTCCACCTTTTTAACTACATGTAGAACTTTTTTCAAATTTGACACACTGCCCTCTTTTCTTCCCTTAGCTTTGTAAAGCTTCTGCTGAGCAGTACAATTCCCAATTCTCAAAGGGTCAAAATAAGAACTTCTCTGTTTATTACATCTGTGTTTGCTATCACCCAAAGCTACTTTTTTTTTTTCTGGGATAAAGTAATATATTCTATGGTATGTTGTATTTCAACCAACAATCATAAAAATGCAGGGAAAAAGTTCAAACCTGCTTATTCCCTTGCTTCAAAAGACTAAGCTAAGTCAGAACATCTTTGAGCACCTTTATCAAAAAATATGCTAACTTGTCCTATAAGAGACATTTTATCATCACCAACAAAACGAACCAATTAAAAAACCCCAGCAGTACACAATAGTCAGCAAATTGATGCAAAATTGTTCTTTAAACCATTTCCAGAACCTAAGCAAAATAAAAAGTAATCACTCGGCCAACCAGTAACTGCTTAATTATTTTTTCAAATTGAGAACATTATGCAACATTCAATTCGACACATAACATAGCTAGACACGTAACTACATAATTACTGCAAATGGAGGTACTTCTACAGCACGTAAACACTAGAATCAATGTTATCATTCCTAATCCACAACCAGGATGGACCCCTAAACTCATATCTGCGGGTATATTCCTTTTCTAATTTTTGGTTGTTCTTCCTATATTTTGTAATAACTACTGACTAACTCCCCAGGATACACATCCCATCCCTTCATAAACAACAACAACAACAAGTACTAGATAATGCTATACACCAAGACTAAGATAGATGGAAAAAATGATCAAGTATTTTTTGTCTCTGCAGTCATTTAAACCTGAGACCTAATAGTTCTCGCCTACTTCATTGACCATTAGGCATTTTAACACTTACCAGTGACTAAATCTAATCTCAAACACCAAGCATATTGAATTACACTAAAACTAACTAGGCATTTCAATCCCTTAGCACTGTCAAGCCTCAATAGCAAATCAAAATACAACAACTATAAGCAAAATTCACAATTACCACCAGAAAATATTAAAACTCTACAGCTCAACAACCCCAATAGAATTAAAATCTAATTAATTATTGTTACGATTCGGATAGAGTAAGGAAACAACAAGTAAAAAAAATAAGAACAACACACAGACTTATGTGGAAACCCTTGTGGAAAAACCATGGGCAAAAGCAAAGAAGGTTTCACTATAATAGAGAGAGCGTACAGTGTGGAGAAGATTGAATTTTCTGAATACCCAAAACAACCCACTAAATGCACTTATATAATATGTGCACACAAATAAGTCCTTGGCCCAAAAATATAAAGTTCCATATCGGACCTGTCAGCTAGCTGATCCTTACGCTACCACCACAGACCCCATTAAAAATTACCAGCATAGGTCGCACCGCAAAACTTTCTGGGCTGGATCAACAAAAATTGGGTCACAACTCTAACAATCTCCACCTTGACATGAATTATAATTTAGAACTCAAATATATTTAAAGAAAAACTCTCCACCTCTTCCACAAAAGCCCCTAAGGGCATATCTTAATAGCTAACACTAACCAAGTCCACGTAATGCTCAAAGTTGGCACTTGGTAGTGTCTTGGTCATCATATCAGCAGGATTATCATAAGTACTAATCTTCCTCACCACAATATCACCACGAGCAATAATTTCACACATAAAATAATACCAAACATTGATATGCTTAGTCCTCTTGTAAAACATCTGATCTTTTTTAAGGAAGATAGCACTCTGATTGTCGCAAAAGACCGTAGTAATCTATAAGTCTTTGCTATGTTCACCAAATAGACCCTTCAACTAGATAACTTTCTTGAAAGCCTCTATAATAGCCATATACTCTACCCTAGTAGTTGATATAGCAACCGTAGTCTGTAAGGTAGATTTCAAACTAATAGCACAACCACCAATGGTGAAAATTGTAATACCCCATACTTCTACCTAACTTAAAAATCATTCCAAAAATGTTAAATACTTTCGTTAAAGGATGAATCCACTTTTATACATGTAGAATTTTTAAGATTTTGACTTTTGGTTGTGTAGGAAATTGAATAAGCTTTCCATCAATACCAAATTTGCCTTAATTTGGTATCGGGGTAGAAAATTATGGCCGAAATACAGAAAGTAATATGAACCGCCTAGGTACGACGAAAAGGGTCGATAGACTGTCGTTCTAGTGACGAGCTAACGCCTAAACCATCACAGTAGAGGCAGTGAGTCCACCTTTTGGACAGGCGTGATGGAATGGTCGATGGACTATTGAACTAGCGACGGACCATCACCCAAACAGTTGCAACCAAGGCAGAAAGATCACATTCTGGCCTAGTACGACGGAAAGGCCAACGGGCCATCAAGGGAGAGACAGACCTTCGCCCAAGCCGTCCTAGATCCTGTTCAATAATTTAAATCCATTTTTAAAAGGGTGTTTGGGTTTTTTCCACTTTTTAACACCTAATTATACCAGACCAGGGCTCATAATTTCATTATTCATCTACAACACCAAATTAGGGTTTCTCTCAAAGATCAATCCCTAAGAACAAGATCCTAATCCTTCTTCAAGAAACTAAGAGATTCAGGTTCTTCAAGTCCAAGAAGTTCAAGAAACTCACAATCAAGGTATATCAAGTATATATTCATGTGTCCCTTTCACCCATTAAGCTCAAGAATCTCTTTTAAAAATCGAAGATTGTATATTTATGAATGTTTATCATTTAGTTGAATTGAAATTCATGTCTATGTTGTTGTGGGGCTTTGATTCATGTTTTAAATTACATGATCCAATGACTAACCCTAGTGTGTGATAATTTACATAATATTAAGAATAAACCCTTCAAATTGCAAATTTATTTATGCAACTATGATAATTAGATGCATTAATGATGGTATAACCAAAGTTTAGATGCATTGATGATGGTATAACCAAAGTATGCTCCCCATGTCTTTGATTAAATGCCTATAAGAAGGAAAAAGTTCCATTATAGTATGATAGTGTGAAATCCCTATTCATGTACAAGTTAATGCATGTCAAGTGTTTGATAAAATGTCTTAGTCCATGAATTATGGATATATGTATAGAAATTATGTGTTTTTGAAGTTGTGCCATGAATTACTTTTATGCTATCGAGTCCTAGGGGTATTTATACCTTACAATTTAGTTATGTGCCTAAAGCCAGTATTAGTTTCATGATATTCTTTATCACGCCATGATCACTAGAATTCAGTCAGTTACATAACTCAGGAAAACTTAGTAATATCATGAACTCAGTCAGTTAATAGAGTTCAGTAACATTCCATCAGTTTACAGAACTCAATAAACTCATTCCAGCTTATATCAGTATAATCAGTTCAGTGTCTACTCAGTTGGGAGTAGGATTCAGCACCGAGCGAACCCAAGGATTAGGGCACACACTGACAGTAGAGGGTGTAACCCTTAGAAACAATCCTTGTATTCAAGAACTATATAGACAACATAGGTTGAGACATCAACACTATTAGTTGAGGGTTGATGAGGTGGATCAATACTGCTAGATAGGGTCCCACCATTCTCTTTTGGGGACACTACCAGATGAGAGTCACTCACATCTTATCCTTACCAGTGACGTGGTATTGACATCCTTCCAATTAGGGTTATATATTGGACCCCAACTCAGCTATAATAGCTTATTAGGGGTATGTCAGTTAGATGACTATCCCCTACAGTCTCAGTCTCAGTCTTAGTAAAAGAATTCAGATAGTTCTTCAGATTCAAGACTGTCAGATACATTCACACAGTTCAACATGGAACTCAGCTAGTTCCATTAGAATCAGGACTGTCAGACACAGCCAGTCAGTTAATACAAAACTTATGTTATCAGTATTCAAATTCAGTGTTATCATGATTTCTATTACAGTTCATGTATTCATGTATGTATCCTCACATAGTCATGTTAATATTTATGTTAGTCATTTATAGTTCATGCATATGAACCTTTGCATTTAGCTTACCTCACTTGCGTGCAAGTACATTCTCACATACTGATACATACTTCTCTATTGAACTATGGTGTTTTATACCATATGTTCATAAGCACGAGATCCAAAGCAACCTTAGTATATTATTCGTTCAACACATAGACTAGCAGTGAGTCCTCATCATTCAAGGATGTTATTATTTGACTAATTCATTCTTTTAGTACTTTGTTTATTTCAGTAGTTGGAGTTAGTTGGGGACATGTCCTATCAACTCCTTATTCAGATAATTTAGAGGCTTTCAGATTGCCATGTTTAGACAGTTATTTGAGTTGTTTTGGTATTGATATACCATATCTCCAAATGTTATATTTCATTAGATTTTTGAATCTTATGGCCTTTCAATCCTTTTATTCAGTATTTATATAGTATGTTATGTAGTGCTTAGTTACAGATATTAGTCATGGGTTAGCTTGTGGTCCTTCAGGGTCATGAACACCATATGGCATTTCGGATACTATATTTAGGGTGTTACAAACTTGGTATCAGAGCCTAAGGTTCAATAGTATTCTGGAATATCTGAAAAGCCGCATCTAGTAGATTTTTGCACATGGGTGTGTTGTGTACCACATTTATGTACAAGAGGCTATAAGATATTTTAGGAATAATTTACCTTCTTTCAGTATTCATGTCATACCAGTGAGTATGAGCTTAAATTTAACTCTCAGTTTAATCTATTTCTCCCTTTTCGTTTACAGAACATGCCTCCTAAAAGAAGAAATAAAAATCAACCAGCCCCTCAGCTCGTCCAAGCAGATCCCTTGGAAGAACATGTCTCTCTTGAAGAGTTTAGAGATGCATTAACTACTCTTGATAACTCAGTTGCTACTCAGAATGAATGGCCAACTGCTATTCTGGCTAATCCAGTGGCCAATACTATCACAGCTAGGATTTAGGACTTTACCTGGATGAATCTTCCATCTTTTTTAGGTCTAAGATAGATGAGGACCCTTAAGACTTCCTTGACTATGTTCAAAAGGTTATGAATATCATGGGGGTTACCGCCAGTGAGAGTACTGAGCTAGCTACATATCAGTTACAAGATGTGGCTCACACATGATTCAAATAGTGGAAAGTAGAGAGGGCGATAGATGTAGGGCCTATTAAGTGGGAGGAGTTTGCCACTACCTTTCTTGATAGATTCTTTCCCCTAGAGCTGAGGGAGGCTAAGGTGTTAGAATTTATCAATCTTAGGCAGGAAACATGACAGTGAAAGAGTATTCTCTTAAGTTTACTCAACTAGCTAGATATGCTCCTCATGTGGTGGCAGATAGCAGGACCAAGATGAGTAAGTTTGTTTATGGGGTGAATGATAGTGTTGTCAATAAGTGCAAATCCACAATGTTGATAAGTGAGATGGACATATCCAGGCTTATGATCCATGGTCAATAGATAGAAGAGTAGAAGATTAAGATGAGAGAGAAGCAAAATAAGACAGCTAGAAACGGTAGCTTCAACTTTAATTAGCCTAAGTTAGAGGGTGGTAACCATTCTTAGTTCTACCTAAAGTTATCTATTCCAGCTCTTTTCTTATCCAGTGCTCTAGCTCCTAAGTTTAGGGATGGTGATAAAGATAGTGTGCCAGGCTCTAAGTCTTAGGGCAGTGTTAGAAGTGCCTGCACCAATCCTCTTTGTTAGACTTATGGTAAGAACCACAAGGGTATTTGCAGAGCTGGTAGTGATGTGTGTTTCAGATGTGGCAAGCTAGGCCACAGAGTTAGAGATTATCCCTTTTCAAGATTTTAGGGTCAGTAGAACCGTTCCTCAATTTAGTCAGGTCGCTCGAATCAGCAGGTAGCCACTTCTAGTGTAACCAGTGGGCAGCGCCCAAACAGACTCTACATTTTTCAATCCTAATAGGATCAGGAAAATTCTCCCGATGTGGTCACTGGTACATTACAGATCTTTCACTTGCATGTTTACGCTTTACTAGATCTAGGAGCTTCTTTGTATTTTATTACTCCTTAAATAGCAGTTGATTTTGGAGTCAATCCTGAAATTCTAGCAAAGCCCATATCAGTCTCTACCCCAATAGGTAAAACTATCATAGCCTGGTGGGTATACAGGAACTGTTCGATTATGATATTTCAGAAAGTCATATCAGTAGACTTAGTCTAATTAGAGATGACTAATTTTGACATCATTCTTGGCATGGATTGACTTCATTCCTGTTATGCCATAGTCGACTATAGAAACAAAGTGGTCCAGTTTTAGTTTCTGAATGAACCTATTCTAGAGTGGAGGGGTAGTACTTTAGCGTTCAAAGGTCATCTTATTTCCCACCTTTGGGTATGAAAAATGATATCTAAGAGATGTGTCTATCATCTTATTCAAGTTAAGGACACTAGTTCCAAAACTCCTAGTCTTAAATCAGTCCCAGTTGTGAATGAATACTCAGATATCTTTACCAAAGATCTTCCAAGAATTCCTCCCGAAAGGGAAATAGACTTTGGCATTAATCTTCTTCTAGATACTTATCCTATATTTATTCCGCCATATAGAATGGCACCAGTAAAACTCAGAGAATTGAAGAAATAGTTAAAGGATCTCATAGATAAGGGATTCATCAGACCTAGTTGTCCCCATGGGTGCACCAGTCTTATTCGTGCGAAAAAAAGATGGTTCTCTTAAAATGTGCATTGATTACCGTCAGTTCAATAAAGTCACGGCAAAGAACAATTATTCACTTCCCAGAATTGATGATTTGTTTGACCAACTGTAGGGTGCCATCTATTTCTCTAAGATAGACCTTAGATTAGGCTATCATCAGCTCAAAGTCAGAGAATATGACATTCCTTAAATAGCTTTCCAAACTTGGAATGGTCACTTTAAATTCTTAGTCATGTCCTTTGGTCTTACAATGCCCTAGTAGCTTTCATGGACTTGATGAACCGTGTGTTCAAGCACTACTTGGATATGTTCATCATAGTCTTTATAAATGATATTATTGTCTATTCCCACAGTGTGTGTGATTATGCAGACCATCTCAGAATAGTATCGTAGACTCTCAGAAATCATCAGTTGTTAGCCAAATTCAGTAAGTGTGAATTTTGGCTAAGGTCAGTAGCATTCCTTGGTCATATCATTTCTGTGATGGCATTAGAGTTGATCCTCAAAATACCAAAGCAGTAAGAAACTGGCCTCGCTCTGTCACTCTATTAGATATCAGGAGTTTCTTGGGGTTGGCTAGCTTTTATAGATAGTTTGTTGAGGGATTTTCTTCTATTGCATCTCTATGTCCAGATTGACTCAGAAGAAAGTCAAGTTTCAGAGGTCAGATCCTTGCGATAAGAGTTTTCAGGAGTTGAAGACTCGACTCACCTCAGCCCTAGTTTTAGCTCTTCCAGATTATTTAGATGGGTTTGTGGTGTACTGTAATGCATCTAGAGTGGGTTTGGGTTGTGTCCTTATGCAACATGGTAATAGCATATCCTACACCTCCAGACAACTTAAGCCCCATGAGAAGAATTATCTTACTCATGACCTTGAGTTAGCAGCCATAGTTTTTGCCTTGAAGATTTGGAGGTATTACTTGTATTGTGTTCATGTAGATGTTTTCATAGATCATAAAAGCCTTTAGTACGTGTTCTCTCAAAAATATCTTAATCTCCATAAGAGAAGGTGGTTAGAGCTCCTAAAAGATTATGCCATGAGTGTCCTTTATCATCTGGGAAAGGCCAATGTAGTGGTCGATGCTCTAGTAGATTGTCTATGGGTAGTATTGGTCATGTTGAAGTTAGTAAGAAGATTTTATCTTGGTAAGTTCATCAGCTTACCATAATAGGTATTCGCTTAGTCGATTCAGTCGAGGGTAATATATGGGTTCAGAGTAGTTCTGAATCATCTCTAGTTTTTGAAGTTAAGGAAAAATAAGATAGAGATCCAAGTTTAGTCAAGTTGAATGAGGCAGTCAAGGATCAGAAGGTTGAGGTTTTCTCCCAAGGAAGAGATGGTGTATTACATTATCAGGATTGTCTGTGTGTGCTAGGTGTAGATGATTTGAGGTAATGAATTCTTGCAGAAGCGCATGGTACGCGTTACTCGATTCATCTAGGGGCCACTAAGATGTACTATGATTTGTGGGAAATCTATTGGTGGAGTGGGATAAAAAGAGATATTACAGAGTTTGTGGCTAAGTTCTCTACATGTCAACAGGTTAAGGTTGAGCATCAGAAGCCAAATGGGTCCATGCAGGACTTTAATATTCCCACTTGAAAATGGTAAGGAACAAACATGGACTTTGTGATGGGTTTACCTCATACTCGCCATCAACATGATTCAATCTGGGTCACTATAGACAGGATGACCAAATCAGCTTATTTTCTTCCAGTCCATACCTCCTATTCAGCCAAGGATTATGCCAAACTCTATATCAGGAAGTTGGTCAAATTTTACAGTGTTCCTTTGTCTATTGTCTCAGATAAAGGTACCCAGTTCACCCCTCATTTATGTAAAGTATTCCCATAGGGTCATGGTACCCGATTTCATATCAGTACAACCTTTCATCTCAGATAGATGGTCAAGCAAAAAGGACCATTTAGACCTTTGAAGATATGCTAAGGGCATGTGCAATTGATTTCAAGGGTAGTTAGAATAACCACTTTTCTTTGATTGAGTTTGCATACAACAACAACTATCATTCCAGTATTCAGGTGGATCCATTCGAAGCTCTTTATAATAGGAGATACAAATCTCTGATCGATTGGTTCAAAGTGGCGAGGTTGTAGTAGTAGGGCCTAACTTGGTCTTCGATACCTTAGAGAAAGTTTAGTTAATCAGAGAAAGGCTCAAGACAGCTCAGAGCTGACAGAAATCATACGTATTTAAGCACAAAAAGGATATCAAGATCGAGATTAATGATTATGTGTACCAAAAAATCTCTCCCATGAAGGAAGTAAAGAGGTTCGGTAAGAAGGGAATGGTCAGTCCCCAATATGTTGGTCCCTTCAAAATTCTCGGTCACTTCAGCAAAGTAGCTTATTAGCTCGAATTGCTTTCAAATATTGCTTCATTGCATCCAGTCTTTCATGTATCCTTGCTTAAGAAGTACATAGGTGAACCAGCAGTCATAGACCTTGTTGAGAAAGTAGATATTCAGAACAGTCTCTCTTATGAGAAAATTCCTGCCGAAATCCTTGACTATCAGATTCGTAGACTGAGGAACAAAGAAGTCACTCTAGTCAATGTTCTTTGGTGGAATCAGTTCATTGAGGAAGATACTTAAGAAGAAGAAGTAGATATGCAGACCAAGTATCCTCATCTCGTCTCCATAAATTCAGACTCAGCCCAAGGTAATAGCTATCCTTAAGTCTATTCAACTTATAATTCAAATTTCAGTTATAAACTATGCTCAGTTTTTATTTCAAACTTGGTATATTTACCCTTACATGTTCAGTCACATGTTCATGAGTCAGCTTAGTCATGTATTTATGCATCATATATGCATGATCAACTTATCAGTACTCTTAGTTATGCATTCATGTATCAGCTTAATCATAAAACCATGCATCAGATAGGCATGACCAGCATGAATCTTAGTAATGTCAGTCATGTAGTCATGTTTCAGTTGTTCATATTCGGTATGTACTTTATCTTATCATTTTTCACATCTAAATCAGTATCATTTGAGGACAAATGTTCTCAAGGAGGAGATATTGTAATACTTCATACTTCTACCTAGTTTAAAAATCATCCAAAAAATGTTAAAGACTTGTTTTAAAGGATGAGTCCACTTTTATACATATGTAATTTTCAAGATTTTGATTTTTTGTTATGTGGGAAAATTGAATAAACTTTACCTCAATAAAAAATTCACCTAAATCTGGTATCAGGGTAGAAAGTTATGGCCAAAATATAGAAAGCAGTCTAAACCACCCAGGTGCGACGGAAAGGGCCGACGGACTGTAGATCTAGTGACGAGCTATCACCCAAACCATCGTAGCAGAGGCAGTGAGTCTACCTTCTGTCCAGGCACGATGGAATGGCCGATGGACCATTGAGCTAGCAATGGACCATCGCCCAAACCATTGCAACCAAGGCAGAAAGATCACATTCTGTCCTTGTACCATCGCCTCATCGCAATCATCGCTGGCTCGATGGCCCGTTGCCCAAGACATCACAAATCCCATTAAGCAATTTAAAGCCATTTTTATAAGGGTGTTTGGGTCTTTTGCACTTTTTTAAACACCTAATTATACCAGATTTGGGCTCATAACTTCATTATTCATCTACAACACCAAATTAGGGTTTCTCTCAAAGATCAATCCCCAAGAACAAGATCCCAACCCTTCTTGAAGAAACTAAGAGATCAGCACGGAACTCGGCTAGTTCCATTAGAATCAGGACTGTCGACACAGTCACTTAGTTAATACAAAACTAATATTATCAGTATTCGGATTTAGTATTATCATAATTTCAGTTATAGTTCACGTATTCATGCATGTATCCTCACGTAGTCATGTTTTTGTTCATGTCTGTCAGTTATAGTTCATACATATGAACCTTTGCATTCAGCTTACCTCACTTACATACCAGTACATTCTCACGTACTGATACATAATTCTCTTTTGCGCTATGGTGTTTTATACCATAGGTGCAGAAACACGATCTCTAGAGCGTTCTTAGTAGATCATTCGTTAAGCCGACACACTAGTAGTGAGTCCTCATAATTTGAGGATGTTATTATTTGACTAATTCATTCTTTCAGTACTTAGTTTATTTCAGAAGTTAGAGTTAGTTGGGTATATATCTCATCAACTCTTTATTCAGACAGTTTAGAGGCTTCCAGACTAGCATGTTCAGACAGTTATTTCAGTTGTTTTGGTATTGATATACCATATCTCTAGATTTTATGTTTTATCAGATTTTTGAACCTTATGGCCTTTCAACCCTTTTATTCTATATTTATATAGTATGTTGTGCAGTTCTTAGTTACAGATATCAGTCATTGGTTAGCTTGTGGTCCTTCGGGGTCATGAGCACTGTGTGGCGCTTCGGGTACCAGATTCTGGGCATTACAAACATATAGCCTATAAGGAATCTCCTTTTATCATGTTCTCCTGCAAAATTAGAATCAACATACTTGATTACTCCATCTCTATTTTCTCCAAACTGGAAACAAACATTAGCAAATCTATGCAAGTATCTGAAAATCCACTAAAGTATTTTCTAATGTTCTTTGCCAGGATTTGCTGTGTATCTGCTAACTGCACTGATGACATAAGATAAATCTGGTCGGGAACATACCATCGCATATATAAAAGACCCGACAGCACTAGAGTATTAAACTCGAGGTATATAGTCACGCTCATCATATGTTTTTGGAGATAAAATAGCCCAGAGTTTGAAGTGAGCTGCCAATGGAGTACTTACAGGTTTGCCATTTTGCATATTGAACCTGTGAAGCATCTTTTCAATAAATACTTTTAGACTTAAGTATCACTTAAATTCTTTCTATCCCTCAGAATCTCCATGCCAAGAATCTTCTTTACTGCTCCAAGGTCCTTCATATCAAACTCCTTACTGAGTTGGGCTTTGACTTTTATTATCTCTCTCATATCCTTTGTTGCAACAAATATATCATTAATATACAAGAGAAGATACACGAATGAACCATCATTAACCTCCTTGAAGTAAACACAACTATCATAGTTGCTTTTCTGAAATACATGAGAGGTCACAAAAGAGTCAAACCTATTATACCACTGCCTGGGCGACTGCTTTAAGCCATAAAGAGACTTTTTCAGCAAGCATATATAGTCCTCCTTTCCTGAGACTACAAAGCCCTCTGGTTGTTGCACATAGATGTCCTCCTCAATTTCTCCATGTAAGAATGCAATTTTGACATCCAACTGCTCAAACTCAAGATTATGCATGGCCACAATACCAAGAAATGCTCAAATCAAACTATGCTTTACGACTGGAGAAAACACATCTATGAAGTCAATACCTGGAACCTGACTATAACCTTTAGCAACTAGTCTTGCTTTGTACCTAGCATCTTCAACTCCCAATGTTTCTTCTTTCTTTTTGAATACCTACTTGAAACTGCCAACTTTCTTATCTTTAGGCAATCTCACCAGATCCCGTAGGTCATTCTTATGAAGTGATTCCATCTTCTCCTGCATAGCAATAATCCATCAGCCAGAATCATCACAACTAACTGCCTCTGAGTAAGAAAAAGGATCTTCACTAGAATCAATATCTTCTTCTACACTCAATGCACAAGTAACTAAATTAGCTTCAGTATAATTCTGAGGAGGTCTAATATATCTTCTAGGCCAGTCTTTAATAATAGAATATTATTGCGCTACCGATGGTTAAGAAAAAATAGTATCACTCTGTATCTCCAGGCTAGATTGAGAAGTAGGCTCTAGTGTAGACTCTACTCCAATTTGCAAATCAACATGGGTGCTTGACATTTGCAGATTCATATCACTAAGCTCATCTGGGGGTAAAGCACTAGATTTGGAGGAATCCTAAAGCATGGAGGTTTCATCAAGCACAACATCCCTGCTAATTATAACCTTTTTGCTTTCTGGACACCAAAGCTTATAACCATTAACACCAGACTTATAACCCATAAATAAGCATTTGATAGATCTAGGTTCCAAATTTCCATTATCAACATGAGCATACGCAAGACATCCAAATATCCTCAAATCAGAATAACTAGCAGGAGTACCAGACTATACCTCTTATAGAGTCTTTTTATCAATCGCGACTGAGGGAGAGCGGTAAATAAGAAGGCAAGCTATGGAAGTAACTTCAACCCAAAAAGACTTGGGTAAACCAGTATTAGAAAGCATATAATGCACCTTCTCTATTACAGTCCTATTCATTTGTTCGACCATACCATTCTGCTGCGGAGTATGACAAACTATCAAGTGCCTCACAATTCCTTCTAATTTGAACAAAGCATTAAATTCATTAGAATAGTACTCTAAACCATTATCAGTTCGAAGGCATTTTACCTGCTTCCCTGTCTGCTTTTCAATCATAGTCTTCCACTCATTGAAAGTAGGCAACACATCATTCTTTTACTTCAGGAAGAACACCCAAACTTTTCTGGAATAGTCATCAATAATAGTCAATAAGTAATTAGCACCTCCTCTATAAGATACTCTAGCAGGACCCCAAATATTAGAATGAATGTAATCAAGTGTGCTCTTAGTTGAGTGGATGTCTTTAGTGAATTTGACTCTCTTCTGCTTCCCAAAAATACAGTACTCACAAAACTCTAATTTGGTAATACTCTGTCCATCAAGAAGTCCTCTTCTGCTTAGTTCATCCATCCCATTTTCACTCATATACCCAGGCGCATATGCCAAAGTTTAGAACCATCACTCTCTGATAGAGAGGAGGTAGAAATAGTTGTATCACCTGTAATAGTAAAGCCTTGCAGGACATACAACATTTTAAACTTTCTCTATCCCTTCATCATAACAAGAGCACCTTTAGTAACCTTCAGGACTCCACCTTCACCAGTGTACCTATAACAGTTCAAATCAAGGGTACTCAAGGAAATAAGATTTCTCTTCAGGTCTGGGACATACCTCACATCACCAAGTGTCCTTACAACCCCATTAAATATCTTGATCCTGATTGTTCCAATTCCAGCTATCTTACAAGGTATGTTATTTCCCATCAACACAGCATATTTAGAGACTCTTTCATATGTTGTAAACCAATCCCGATTATGACACATATCAAACGTGCAAGCTAAATCAAGAATCAAATCCTCATAGGGCTTGGAGTTACTATACAAAATTACCAAGAGTTCTCCATCACTACCGCCATCTTCCACAAAACTGGCTTCACCGAACTTCTCAGGTTGTCTTCCCTTCAGTTTTGGAGATTCTCTTTTATCTCTATTTTATAGCTTTCAACACTCAGATTTGATATGGCCCTTCTTCTTACAGTAATTACAGGTTTTGTTTCTATTTCTGGATTTTGACCTATTCCTATCATCGCCCCCAAAATTCCTCTCTCGAGTCCTTCCCCCATGAATAATGAGACCATCTCCCTGAGTCTCTCATTTACAAGATGCTTTATCTTCTCCTTAGACAATAACATATCATAGACTTATCAATCATCAGGGTATCACGACTATATAAAATTGTATCCCTAAAGGTCATGTATGATGCAGGCAACGAACACAACAAAATCAACCTTAGATCTTTCTTATCGTACTTAACCTCTAGAGTATCTAAATCAGAGATGATCGCCTTAAATACAGATAGGTGATCCTCTAAAGTCATTGCTTGATATACAACTTACTTGATAGGATCTTTTTCATACACATCGATTTGAGTTTCAACTATAACGCAGCAATTATGGTCTCCTTCAAAACATCCTACAGAATCTGATTGGATAAATGAAGGTGAATCTGAGATAGAGCCTTCTGATCCTTATAGCATTTGTCCACGTCCGTCCATGATGAGGGCATCTTGTCAAACCCTAATAAAGCATCATAAAAATCCATTTGTGTGAGCACAACCCGCATCTTAACCTGCCATAACAAAAATTTGGTGTTGCAATCAAATAATGAAATATCATACTTCATGGTTGCCATCTCCAAGAAAATAATCAAACAAGCTCTAATACCAGTTTGTTATGAATTCGGAAAAAATAAAGCAAACCACAAGTAAAATAAAATAAGAACAACACACAGATTTATGCAAAAACCCTTACGGGAAAAACCACAAGCAGAGGCAAAGGAGGTTTCAGTATAATAGAGAGAGAATACAATATGGAGAAGGCTAAAGTTTTAGAATACCCAAAACAACCCACTAAATGCACTTATATAATATGTGCATACAAATAATTCTTAGGCCCAAAAACATAAAGTCCATATTGGGTATGTCGGCCCGATCCCTACGCTACCACCACAGACTCCATTGAAAATCACAAACATGGGTCGCACCGTGAAACTTTCTAGGCCAGATCAACAAAATTCAGGTGACAACTCTAACACTTGCCTTGCAACTAGCAACCAAATCCATATTCACACTATTCCTTTAATACACATAATTAAAGAAGACAACCCCAAATTTGCTAGAAAATTGAAGTGCAATTAAAGTACAAATTTGAGAGATGAAATATCGATTGATGGTGATTGTCGATTTTTAGAAACCCCAATATTTCAAATGGTGGTGATTGTTGATTTTTTGAAACCCCAATATGTCAATTGGTAGTGATTGAAGTCAAAGCGTACTGGTGCTCATTATGGTTTTGGCGTACTAACACCCAAAAGAAAGATTTGGAAAAATGTTAATGGCTCTTAGTTTGGTAGGAAGAAAAACAAGTGACAAATAGTTTATGGTTGATTTTGCGAGTAAAATTTATATATTTTTTTAATTCTTATTATATATTTCTTTAATTTGTGGTGGATATAGTGAAAAATTTGGGAGGGAATAAATCAAAACCAATACAATAGCATTTTTTGTCAGTAAAATGTTTCCATAAGTGACTTTATGGCAATGGTTCAAGCAACCGTTGCTATAAGGCACCCTATTGCAATGGTTATCCTATAATAGTAATGGTTATCGCACAATATAGTTCTACGAGAATAATTTTTATTTCAACGGTTGAAACCGTTGCAAAAAAATACTTTATTGCAACGTTTTTAGAATCGTTGACAAAAGGTCCATTCAATAGGGGTAATTTTTAGTAGTGCGTGTTTGTGACAAAATAATTTATGGAATAAATTACGAATATCACAATTGATCTCAACTTATTTGAGATTAAAGAATAGTAATTATTATTGTTATTGTATATGCTAAGGATATACATAAATGATTTTCTCTCCACTATTTTTGTATTTCCTTTTATTTTTTATTTTCATGAAATTACATGATAGAAAGATCATAAAATTACAAAAATATGATCTAGTATAAATTGATACAAAATACAGGACTTTTTCTATTTGGTAGCAATAAAAGAGTTAAGAGTACATTACCTTTCTTGTATATCCTAATGTCTGAAGAATTTTTATTTGATTTGTGAATCTGTACCTTGTGAGAGCTTTGGGATGTTCAAAGAGTACCAAATCAGGAAATACATTTTGCAAGAGAGAAGTTGTTTGTGGGTCTCAAGTATAACTAGTTCTAATATTTGTAAAGAGTTTAAAGCATCGTTAGTTTCTTTATTTTTAATGGTTTTTCTTACCTAGATTTCTGATGGTGGCATCAATGTTTTATGAGGTTCATTCCATCTGAATTTAGAGAAGGGAAAGATATTACAGTTCAAAAAAATTAGTATGAGGTACTTAGCTTAAGGAAGAAAGGAAATATTTGTTCCTTTTTATTCAAAAGAGATGATCTAGGATTCATATAAGCTCCTCAAGCTGTGTTATTTCTTGGTTTGCAGATCTGGAGGCTTTTATATTATTAGAGAAGGTAGAGAGGTAAAAAATAAAGATATCAGAGTACATATCAGATTTTCACTCTCCTATGAACTATTGAGAGTTTATTTGAGTTCTGGTAGATGATTCTAGAACTAGGGAGAGCATCTCAAGTCAAGATCTAAAGCACTCTTTCATAAGAATAACGGCATAAACATATTTGTAGTTGAGTTCACTTCCTATAAAGATATTGATCAAAGCTCTGATGGACAGTGGTAGAAAAAGATATGGAGAATGCAGATATATTTTTGTGGTTTAAATTTTCTCATTGCCATCTTAGCTTTGGATTTAGATTTTTCTCTTTTCTTTTAATTCTTTAAAAGTTTTCACTTTTGACCTAGCCACTTTTGGGCCTGATCATTTGTACAAAGTGACTTTGCGTCAGCTCTTTAAGTATAAAAAATATAACTATGCAAAAAATCAAAAAATGTATAAAAAATATAACTATGAAAAAAATAAAAAAATAATTCGCACTATAAAACATATCACAGTGCAATAAAGCAAAGCTACTCTTAAATTTAACTAACAAGGGGGGACACGATTGAAAAGGGAGAAAGTGCCTACAAACAAGAAAAAATGATCTTGAAAAGGATCTTTAGGGAAGCATTCGTGAGTCTGGCACCTCATCGGAATCACTGCCATAGGACAGGCCACCGATAGAGGAAGCTATATTGGTGGTATAATTATCAAATTTTAACTTTAATGGAGAAAATTCAAATTTTCAAATTGAAATAACATAGATTTAAAGGAAAATCATGGATTAGTAGGGGGAAATAACGAAACTATGGATTATAAATACACTCACAGTCACAATCTCTAAATTCCACTTGAAATCATACCTACCCAAACTCCCAAGCCTAAAAAACGGAGGAAATGGAAGAATAAAGTAAAATTGGGGGAAAACCTCCAACTAACACCAAGTTATTTCCGCTTTCTATCACAAATATAATATTGCCAAAGTGACTAGACCCCCGCATAAGAGGAAATCACATGCCATGCGTATCCTCATTGATGCGGTCATTATTCCACAAAGGTAGAATCTCTAAAGCAGACAACCTATTGTTGAAGTGAGAAAGCATTAGCTGGCCCATCATCAATAAAGCGAGACTAAAAGTAAGATTTACCGAGGTTGAATGATATAAAACGTTACTTAAACACGAAACCTATTATCGAGAAAAATTAAATAAGAAAGAAGAGCAAACTAGCAACATAGAGAAAATGAATGAGGTGAAGGAAATGAAACTCCTCTTCAACCAACTAATGGTGGGAAACAGTATTACTTAATTTGATGCTCGAGAACTCTAATGTTTGTCAAAGTTATTTTATGCTAAAATGTCTAAACCTAATAAATAAATAAATAACTCAATCAACCTCCAAATCCTCCACCAAATAATAAAAATATTAACTAATCAGCAATCTATGAAAATTTGTTTAGTGACCAATGGTTTCTCGAGACTATGGAGATATGTGCTAATGGAAGAAGTACAGAGCCTTCACCAATGGAAGGGAATGATACAAATTTTGAAGATGATGCATATTCCCAAGGACCTTGATTGAAAATATAATAGTCATGTTGTTCTATTATTGTTTTCTCGGGTTGCTTTTTTTATAATGTGTATTTTAGTTTGCTACATTTATTTGTCCATTTAGTGTTATTGTACTTTTTAATTCAATTATTTATGAGGGTTGTTCTATTTATCAAAAAAATGAACTAATGTTTGTTCGGTCGACCAATGTATCCGTGTCAATATATATATATATACTCTTCTGTTTATTGACTTATTTTATTTGATAAAAAAGGTATTTCATTCGCGTGTTAAAATTTGTGAATTTTTACGCCTCATGTTGAAATTTTTGAATTTTTATCATGCATATAAAAATCTATTAAAATCCATTAAAGAAAATCCTCAATCTTTGTTAGCTTCATAAAGATCGAGGCTTTTATTTAATGGATTTTAATAGTTTTTTTATATTCAAGATAAAAGTTTCTAAATTTTTTCACGTGCATGAAAAACCTTATGTATCAAATGTAATATGTCGTTTAGCTGAAGAGAAAATATTATATATGGCTAAAAATAAATATTCAATTTGATCCACATTTTGACATAGAACTTGGTCAACTGAACAAACATTAGATCATTTTTCTAGTAAAATAGAATAACCTTCACAAATAATTAAACTAAAAGTGCAATAACACGAAATGGATAAAAAAATGTAACAACCTAAATGCACACTATGAATAAAGAAACATGTGAAAACAATGATAGAACATCATAATTATTACATACTAAATAATGGTCCTTGGAAATGCTTGTCATCTTCCGTATTTATGCCACCGCCTTCAATTGGAGCAAGCTTTGTACTGCTTCCATCGACAAATATAACCATTGTCTCACTAAACCATAGATCTCGACACAAATTTTCATAACTTGTTGATGGGATAACATTTTTGTTATTTGTTGGAGGATTTGGAGGTAGGTTGAGTTGCTTATTTTTTTCATTAAGTTTAGCCATTTTAGCATCAAACAACTATTACAAACTATTGATATCTCTATTATCAAAGTTAGTAATACTCTTTCCCTTCTCAATTTTGTTAAAGAGGAGTTTCATTACCTTTTCCTCATTCATTTTCTCTATTTTGCTAACTTTTTCTTCTTAATTTCTTATTCAATTTTTCTAGATGATAGGTTTCATGTTTAGTTAACTTTTTATGCCTTTCAACCTCGGTAAAACTTACACATCTCATAAATACATTCTTAGTGAGGATTATAGATTTCGAAGATATGAATTTGGATTTCCCCTGAGCTAAAAATAACCATGGGACTTCAAAATCACACGGAATAAAAAGCTCTTCTGCCTTCTTTAATAATATTGTTTCTTCTCTATATTGGATGGATTTTATCACATTTTCACTATTAAAAAAATACTTATTTTTGGAGTACAACATATACAACATGAAGATGTATTTGGCTTTTATATATGTCGAACAAAAATTTTCATGTAGTCAAATTTGAAAAATTTAACTTGGTTGAGATATAGTTTAGTACAAATTTTGAAATAAATTTATTAGTGTAATCCGATTTTAAGGGAATTTTTTTAGTTCTTTTCTTAAGAAGTTTGAGAATTGCTAAAATTCATGAGATTTGACAGGTCATAATCCATGATTATTCTTGGATAGGAACAACAACAAACCTTGTGGAATCCGGCAAATGGAGTCTAAGGAGTGGAGTGTGTATCATTGTTTTGCTTCTTTTTTTTCATAAGAAGTAGAAAATATCTAAAATTTGACAAGTCATATTCAATGATTATTTTTGGATGGGAATGAAAAAAACATACCCCGTATAATCTCACGAGTGGAATCTGGGGAGGTTAGTATATATGACCTTGGGAGGTAGAGAATTTATTTTCTATAGACCCTTGGATCAATAATTTACTTACGACATGGGCACATTTGCTAGAAAATGTTTATAAAAAATATATTTTATAGGAGACGTTTGTATAATCATTCACGACATCTCTGGATCATATTTCAAAGTTTCTATGGATAAAAAAGTTTGTGGTATGTTTTAGTTGTGCAAGGTGTTGGAAAAGTGTGAGAAACACTAATTGATGATAATAAATTTTACACAGGGCTGAACATAATATACATATTGAAGTAAGTTATGAAATATGGCATGAGAATTATTAAAGAAAAATGATTCTTTTTCATAAATAAGAGGTGTATCATGATCCAAAATCCAAGATCATGGTGGAACCTATACTATCCCATGGTAGATAAGCCAACTCTCCACATAAATCAATATCAAATGATTAAGAGAAAATAATAAGAAAAACATAATTAAGTCTCAATACTCCAGTCTTTCATAGATTTATCTAGAATAGAAGTACAAAAGTAAGATCTAATGTCACCAATATTAGAGCATCTAAACTAAATACATATTCTACAAAAAAAACATGACTAACTGAAAAAGTAAAATGAAAGATAAATACAATTGAAGAAACTAGGTTTGCCCCAAATGCTATTTAGCTTAACAAAACTTTTATTAGACTATCTCAAAAAAATTGAATCAGCATGGACGGCTAAAGATGCAGCAAAAATATTTTGAAAAAGAAAATATATGTACTCAGTAGACATCATAGACAGACCAAACTAGAGTTATCCAGTTATATCATAAAAGTATGTTATTAATTTCACTAATTAAATATATATCATAGTCCACTTACTCTAAGAAAAAAGAATAAGACAGTTAATAAGTGATAGGAAGTGGTTTCAAAGGCTCTTTTGGGGCGAGTCCCAAGGAAATCCATTCCAAAAATGAATCGGGGTGCAAATGAAAGGCATTGGTACATGGTCATATGTTCTAGAATGTGAGGCTTATGCCATGGCATAAAATAGTAATTCCCAGTCGTTATAGAACACATCCTAAACATTAAATTTAACTCTTATTTAAATTTTTTAGCTATAGATCATGTTTTTTGTTATGGTGTAATGATATTTATGCTTTATGCTATTATCTTTTCATGATGTAGTGACTTTTTCTTAAATGTATAAATAAAGAAAACAACTCTCATTGAAAATGGAATTGCTGTAAAATAATTTATTTTATATTATTATGCCAAAAATTGATAAGAAAAATTATTATTTTGCTTATTTTCTTAGTAATAAAATTATATAACTGAGGAAACTAGAAGCCTACTCTCAGTAGATCTCTCAGCAGATCTATGAGAGTTACGCCTCGTATTTCATGGCTTACGATTTATCTTGTGTTGTATAAAATGCCTTGCCTCATGGACCCTACCTTTAAATTATTGATGAATAGTAAATACAAGAGCATCAAGTATGGTAGATAAATAAGAAAGGTACAAATCAATGCAAAATAATAGCATGCAATGCATTGACCAATGATCATCCTAATGTACACTTCCTCTACAAAAGAATATTATGAGATAGGAACTTGTGAGGTCTATATAATAGTCAAAATTTGACCTCAGACACAATCGACAATAACATTAGCACCAACACATTATCACTATCCACTATCAATCTCAGGTTTTCATTACTCTGTTATAACCATCATAACAACTCTTACTCATCCTCGAGCTAATAATTAGCTAAATACCTTATCTCTATCTAGATACTTAAAAAGATTAACCAATTGAAATGGTTTTTAAAACTTTAATTTTTATGCTAAAGTTAAATGAAAGAGAGATAAATTAATTATTGATATTCCAAAAATTTGGAGCACTTAATTTAAAGAAGTTGAAGAAAGAATAGAGGGTGAGGGCTTAGCTGAAGAAGAACCTTAGGTGGGTGTCACAACCCACATTAGATTATCTGATTGCACCTGTCACACCCTTTGGTATAAGTAAGTCTATCCCAATCCATACTCAATAATTAAAGTAAATTAGAAGCACAATAATAAGAATGAAAATAATCTCCAAATGAGATAGAAAGAAATACAATCTCAGATCATACCTTTTAATACCAAATGTAATTAAACAATTTAAATTATATTAAATAGGTACAAAGCATAATATAAGATAAGGAGAGATCTGGATAAGCTTTGAGACCCATCAACTGCTACCTCAATCTCTGAAACACAAATACCAAGAAAACACAATCTATCTCACCAACTTGAATAAATAACTAAATAGGGCAAAGAAAGGTAAGATAAAACAACGGTGAGTATCAAAATACATGTACAACGGTGAGTATCAAAATACATGTACTATGATGCTAGTGTGTTTGTATGCATATTTATTGATCCTGGTGTAAAGGTGTAATAATACTCAGGTTTATATGGTTAAAAATACAAGTGAATCAATAAAAAGGGTGAAATAACAAAGTCATGGCTTGACACATTTAACTGGTCAAATTCACACTTAAGTTGTGCTTGTTATTGTGTTATTTTGATGAGATTTATGTGATGTATGGTCTAATAATTTTAATGTGAAGTTGTACGAGAATATTGGAGTTGATTTATGTGATATTTTAGGCTACACATGAACAAAAATCAATGTGAAAATAAGGATCAAGGTTAACCTAAAGCATAGAGTAATTTTCAAGCAAGAACCACGCAGGGTACTACAAAGGCGCATTGCCCCAAAACCTAAAATCCGGACAGCCATCCTAGAAACCTGGAGAGGCACATTAAAATAAGATACAAAGAATCTCCAGAGGTTCCTAGCTTCCAAGACAAATCCAGATGCAAGTCCTATTCTACACGGCAAGTTCTAGTCCTAGAAAAAGTTGGAAAACTTGTGGGTACATATACCTAATACTTGTGGGACTTGTTGTAAATGAGTTGGAGGTTATAAATATATATAATACATGTAGTAAAGGGACATACATCACACCATAAAAAATCAAATCACACACGCTCCAAAACCAACTAAAACTTTGCTTTCTACTTGGTTTAAGTTCAGGGCAAAGTGGTCAATTCATATATTTCTTATGGTAAAACTTATGGACGACTTTTAGGGTTGTATAAATATAATTTAGCCACAATTACAAGAGACCTAGTTTGAGAAGGGGGGGACAATACACTTTTGGAGAGAGTAGAAGGTATCAAGGGCTCTATTTTAGGGTTTTTCTTCTTTTAACTTATAGTTTTCTTATAGTTTTATTTATTAATTCATTAATGATGGTTTTTTGTATCACTATGAGTGGATAAACATGACCTTTCTATGATTGAAGCTATAAATATGATTGCGTAGCATATATTCACGTTGGTTTATATTGAATGTCATATTTGGTTGTCATTATGTTCTTGTACTTATGATTCTATTGATTTTTGACCTTTAGAATATATAAATATTTCTTTTGTGAGTCTGGAAGGGGTAAAATTAAACTAGACTATGGAACATAAGGAATGCATTTTTGTATTTTAGATGAATTAAAGGTAGATTTACAATTAGGATTGAAATATACCTAATCTTCCCTATTTGGCTCAAATAAGGGATGAAATAAAAATGATTTTTAATTATTTACTATAGCCCCACTCAATGATGTAGTTTTGAGGATAATTTGAATAGAGGATTAGGGGTTCGGAAGACCATAGTCATATATAAATTCCGTGAATCAACAACTTAGATAAATAACTTATCCAATGAGATTGTATTAGTTCTCATGAATATTTAAGATTCTCTGACCCTAAAATCCTTCTAATTATTATTTCAAACACTTTAAATTTCCATTATTGTTCATTGTTACTTTTAGCATAACAAAACTCAAATTCTTATTGGTAATAAATCACACTCATTTAACTTTAATGGTAATACTTAAATCAGATTTCCTGCTAAATGCCAAGTCCCTGTGGGATCGATATTTTACTTGCAAAAGCCACTTTATTACTTGCATAACCATTTATACCTACATGTATGGTTGGAAGCAATATATTTTGATGCCGTTGTCGGGGACTTGAAAAATTAGCAAACTTTTAGCTTTTAGTTTTACTATTAGGTTTGATATTTGATAACAACTTGGTCTTAGTTACTAAATTAGTAGGAACAGTTTGAATCTTATGCATGCTGGCAAGAGAGAGCAAATTGGTTGAATCACACCTCAAACTTAAGTGATGATTGCCCCACTTAAAGTGAGAAATGACACTACTCTATCCAATCCTACAAGTTTAAGAGAACAATACCATTCCTCTAGTTATGGGTGATAAATAAATAGCCCGTAGGACAATGCACAAAGTGTCAATCCAACTAACAACTAATGTGATCTCTAGCATTAGAAAGCCTAATTCATGAGGTAGCTTAAAGTTTATACAGAACATGGTGTAATTGTTGCACACAAATGAACCATTCAAAGATTAACGACACATTCATTCTCGTGAGAGTATCCATAGATTACGTGAGGCTCGCACTATTCGTATTCACACTCTTGGGAGAAGAAAAGAAATGGTTAAGGTAGAACCTTTAAATTCAATAACAACTTAGGATGAATTGGAAAAAAGTTACTCATTTGATTCTTTCCATCTAGAAAATTGCAAGGTTGAGAACTAAGATCTAACATTTCAAGAAGAAGCAAGATGAAAATCACTCTTCTTAGAGATTGCCTGCATCACCAATAGGTAAATGTGGTATTAGCTCATAATTTTGTTAAATGTATTGTCTATAACATAAGGATTTTACTAGATTCTATGGCAGATGGCCAGACTTTGGATAAAACCTATGATGATTTATATTCTCTCCTCAACCGTATCTCACAAGGTAATCCAGAGTTCAGGGTAATGTGTCCAGAAGTATGGTGAAAAAATGTGCAGGTATGATCGAGGTAGATAGTATTACAACATTGACTACACAGTTAAACTCTTTTCAATATCATATGATGACTCAGTTAAATAAGTTATGTTTGGCTTGACCTCAAGCTCAGGTTAATATAGTTCAACAAGTACAAAATTGGTGTGAAATTGGTGGTATTAGTGTTCAATATACCAATTTATTTGTGGAGAAAATTTAGAGTAGGTGAAATTTTTTGGCAACATTAAAAAAGGAAATAAAAACTCTAGTAATGACTTTAAGTATGACTAGTAGACTCAGCCTAACTATTTTTAGGGCAACAATCAGGTCCAACCTC
This sequence comes from Capsicum annuum, assembly GCF_002878395.1. NCBI lineage: Eukaryota > Viridiplantae > Streptophyta > Magnoliopsida > Solanales > Solanaceae > Capsicum > Capsicum annuum. Next base: position 180,065,109 of record NC_061122.1, on the reverse strand, counting down.
TGAGGTTTCAGCAGTACAAGGTATTCAGAACAATGCTTTGTCTAACAATGTATAGGAGACTTTGAAAAAGATTCTAGCCAACCAAGAACAGATGGCTACAATTAGTAATTTGGTCAAAAGAGATGCAGATAGGTCAGTTTACTCAAGAGAAAAATACAAAACCTCCAGGGCATTTTTCAAGTGATATAGAGTAAAATCTAAATAAAGTTATGGAAATCACATTAAGAAGTGGTAGAGATTTGATTTATGCATCTCCAAAGAAAAATCATATGGTGCAAGCAAAGTTGATCAAATCTAAGTACATTGAAAATAAAAAATCAAGAAGTTGACAAAAATTGAAAGTTTAAGAACCCAAATAAAAGGTTTATTTAGCAATCTCAAATTAGACCGTCACAACCATTCCCTAAAAAGTTTAAGAAAACCGAAGAGGATGCTTGTTTTAAAAAGTTCTTTGATAAATTTGGAAAACTTCACATTAACCTTTCTTTGTTAGATGTTTTTGAGGAAAAGAAAGTACACAATGTACCTGTAGGATGTACTGCCAAGCAAAAAAATCCTCAGTGATATTGACACTATAAAATTTATAGAAGGGTGAAGTTCTATGATTTTGGGTAAGATGCCTAAAAATCTTAAGGACCTTGGGAGTTTCACCCTCTCTATATAAATTGGTGAAACTGTTGAGTGATTTAGCAAATATTATAAATATGATGCCCCTTTTTATATTTAAAACTTTGTATTTAGATAATTAAAGGCCTGCGTCATTTGTGTTCAGAACTAGAGTGGTTGTAACACCCCATATTTTTTGAGCTAGAAATCGAACACTCATTCTAATGTTTATAAACTCTAATTCCATGATTTATTTTTAATAGATGTGTCATGATCTTTATCCTAGGGTGTTAAATGGTCATTATGTTAAAAATATTCATAGAAATCACTTAGAGAAAAGTTGAGTTAAGTACCTTTGATTTGATCAAAGTTTGGTATTTAATTCAACAAGGTTCTACATTGAAAGTGTATAACTTTTTATATATGTATAATTTTTAATCTCAAGACCCACCAAATTATAGATAATTGAGTTAGCTTTCCAACGATACCAATTTTTCCTTAATCCGACACCCGAGTGAAAAGTTATGGCTTTTTAAAAGTAACCAAGGTTACATTTCTTGGGTAAATTGCATGTTTTAAAGTAACCAAGGTTGCATTTAATGCTGGTTTTTAGTGTTTTAGGGTAAGGATCTAAATGAGGGAAAAGACTTAGAAAATTAGAAGGAAAAAAATTCTAATGGTCAAAATGGTGGACCGTCAGTCTTGCGATGAACCACCAACTCAACCATCCGGTCCAAACAGAGTCCATGACTTTAGAAGACCTAGTGATGGCCCATGTAGTAGACCGTCAGTCTTGCAACGGACCACTACTTTGGCCATCAGTTCTAAACAGAACCAGGCATCCTAAAATGCTTATCGACAACCAATATGGTGGACCGTCAACCTTGCGACGAACCACCACTTCGGCCGTTAGGACTATCCAAAACTTGACTCTCAAGGATCAACAGCGACAGTGAAAATGGTGGACCGTCAGTATTGTGACAAACCACTACTTTGACTATCAGTCTTATCCAGAAAGTGACCTACCAAGATCAACAGCGATAAACCAAATGGTGGACCGCCAACCTTGCGATGGACCACCAATTTTTTCATCACTTTGTATGTGGGTTTTATAATTTTAAATTTTAAATTCTTTTTGGCTGGTAACATATAAATAGCCAGTTTAGGTTTTATTGGATATCTCTTATCTTTTATTAGGGTTTCCCATACTGAAAATATATTGTTACATAGTTTTTCTCTAAGATTCATTGGAGATTTGTGGATCTAGATTCCTTTATCATATTTTATATTAAATATTGAATATCTACAATTGTGACTTTTCATAAGTAAACTTTGAATTAATTTATGAATAATAGAATGATTTCTTCTCTTTCTTGGGTGGAAATGTGTGGCTAAGCTCCCATAATTAGGTTTATGGGAGCGTTGATGTGAAAAGCTGATTTGGGTTGTGATCCTAGTAGATTCCCATGAGTAATTGATATTGCATAAACTCTTCTTCACTTTAATGACTTTTCTTGGTTGCAAACTTGAAATGTGAGCCCAAGAACAACACTTGTTCAAACAGAAAAATTTTTGTTGGGAAAACAAAGGGTTTACATAAATCTAAAAATTTTAACCTTTGGATAGAGGGTAGATGCCTTAACCGGATCAACCCATATGAGAATATAGTTGAGTTAATACTAGGTTCCTTAAGTTTGAAAGAATTAAGGGATAAGTTACTCATTTAGGTTGAGAAACTAATGTGTAAAACATAGAATTCAATTACTCCTGCAATAAGAATTGTTCATTGGGAATCCATAATAGTTCACAACCCTAGTTGCTTAAGAAACCCTAGCTGCTAAAGCATCTTGGTAACCATAACTCTAGTTTGACTTCTCTTATTGAATTACTATTAACAATATATCCTACAGTAGGATTACTCTTTGTGACAAATGTTTGGATATAATTGATAAATAAAAATCTCCCTCTATTCTAGAACCTTCGATCAACAGTCTAGTAATAACCATAATACTTAGTGAACACAGTATTCCCTATTGGATTCAACATCCAACCCATTTGGGTTCTATATTTGACAGCGACCGCTTACACTTTCTAACAAGAGTTGTAATTTGGGCGTGTCTTCCCTTCTAATTGAGTGACAAAATATTATGAAATTGTAGAAGGACATGAGTGGAGTCCATAAGTACTTTAAAGTGCATTGATTTAAGCTTATACCTCTGTCTAGATCAATCGTGTGTTTGAGCCTGAAGTATGAAGTATATTCAGTCCCTTTAAAAATTCTTGTTGCAAATGTCATGCTTAAGGATAGTGATATATGTCCAAATGTTGAAACAATATTTCAATCCGAGTGGTAGTATGTGCTAAGGTTTCATAGCCAGTTGGTAGTAAGATGATCCCAAATTTAGTGATATGACATTACAAGCTTAGAAGTTAGAATGAGGGTGACTTTTGCATAAAGAAGCTAGTTTAGTTGTATAATCGTTGATTGAGGGATTAGTTGCCATTTTATAGTGATAGACTAATATGGATGCAATATTTATAGATTGTATGGTAGTTTGTGGAGGAAGTGTTTGTCTATGATCATTATCTATTCAAACTAGGGAAGGAGCCTAGAGTGGATAGTAATGATGGTCATAGAAATCCCTTATAAGCTATGAATAGAAATAGTTAGATTAGCCAATAAGTTATAAGTATAGGCTCATTGTTGTATATCAAATTTCGAATGTAGCTGTGATGTATGAATGGTTAAGTAACTATGATGTGAGAAAGTGGAATATGTTGAAAAGATCATAATGGATTATAATATAAAATTAAGATAGACTATCCCTATTATGTGACTTTACCCCTTTGATTGTCTTTCTCTAGTCATTGTAAATTAGTACTTCATATGAGAAGGTATGTAGTAGATTTTAAGGTATAGTAGTATGTCGTGGAGAGGATGAACTTATGGGCCATAGTTAAGTGAAATATGAGACTTAAGTTGATATTTCTATTTGATTGATTAGTATTGTATATGGCATGCTCCATATGATTAGTGTTGTTAGACAATAGTCATGAACTTTACATGTGGAGTGTAGTGGTGAAAATAGTAGCTTGAGATAGATAATTATAATGCCCCGAGTCTGTACCCCAGACGCTACACGATGCTAGCAACCCCGAAGGACCACCAGCTAACCCATGACTGATACATGTTGTGAGCACTGAATAATAATAACACTGTAATAATAATATAACTAAAATTATGGTGGAAGTTAGGCAAAAAATGTAATAAGGTTCATAACTGAAAGACCAATACTGAATACTGAAAGTTGAATACTGAAAACTGAAACATCCATATGAAATTCTCTAGTCTGAAAACCTCTAACTGTCTAAATTATGGAGTTGATAGGCCAAGCCCCCAACTAATTTCAACTACTAAAAACTGTACTGAAATACTAAAATAACACACTATTCTTGAACTATGAGGACACACCACTAAGTCTACTGGTATTAGGATGGACTGGTAAGTACGGTCAAGAGCCTGTGCGTCTGAACCTATGACATAAGATATCTAGCGCAAAAGAAAGGTATGCATCAATATTTTGAATGTACTGGTATGCTAAGTGAGGTATGCTGATATGCATGGGTTCATATGCATGAACAATAATTGACTGAGTAACATGAACATAACTGAATGAGAGAACATACATGGATACATAAATTGTAACTGAGATCATGTTAACACTGGTTACTGAGTTCTAAATACTGATTAACTGATATCTGAGTTTACTGATATTGTAGTACTGATAACTGACTGTATCTAATAGTCCTGATTGATAACTGGGTGACTATTTCTGAAAGTCCTGATTCTGTAGAACTGAACTAAGTTCTATACTGAGCTGGGTGACTATATCTAATAGTCCTAATTCTGTAGAACTGAACTGACTTCTATACTGAGACTGAAACTGAAACTGAAATAGTGGGAGGTAATCATCTAACTGACATGCCCCTTTATGAATGTATTGGGTTCCAACCTGTAACCCCAGTTGGAAGGGAGTCAATACCATGCCACGGGTAAAGACAAGTTGTAAGTTAACCCTCTCTACCAAGAAGCTCTTTAGTCAACCCTCGCTGGCAGGAAAACTTGTATGAGATGTATCAACCCTAGTATGGTAGAAAGATATCTTAACCTGCGTGGCTACGTAGTTCTATAACACAGGGATTGCTACTAAGGGTCAGACCCTATGCTGGCAGGAATTCCCCCATCCTTGGGTTTGCTCGGGCATGAATCCTACTCCCAACTGATAAACACTGAACTGATTTCAAATCAATACTAGACTTGACTAAACTGTTACTGATCATACTATCTAACTGAACTGAACTGAGTTCACTTGGTTTCTCTAGCTGACGGAGTACTACTAAATCTGGTTAAATGGCTGAGTTCACTGAGTTCTGAACTAAATACTAAAATGAGACTTTGACTGATTACTGAGTACTACTATTCGTAATGCTCCTGAGACTGTTCTGTTGCTACTGTAGCTCTAGGTAAATAGCTAAATTTTCAGGTATTGAATATCCCCAGGACCCAATAGCATGAAAAGTAAAGCATAGGGTAAACTGTAAAAGCATAACACTATGCACATATACTATTATGTCATGATTTTTTCCACATTAAATTCACATGAGCATTTTAACAAACACTTGGGGAGCACAACTATGCACATGATACTAAAATAACATGTAGGCATCATAACATAAATTCCCAAATCCCTAAATTCAATGTCTTTAACATGAATTTACATGATATTACACACATGATAATCAATTCCACGTGAATCTTGTAATAAACTATGGATTAGAAACCCAATTAACATAATAATCATGAATATGCTTTAATCCAATCATGGAAATCATGAAATCAATCTACTTAAAGTTTAAAAGTGTTTCTTGGACTCCAAGGGTGGAAGGAACCCTTGGATGAATACTTCACGTACCTTGGTACTTGAATTAATAAAGAATGATGGAGTATTCTTGAAGATTGAGCCTTGATAATAAATTCTCTAGGGTTTGTTCTTGAGTAATTTGATAGAAAATATTGAATGTTTTGCCTTAGGAATGAGTAATTTCATGTTTTTGGGAATGGATAGGGTGGAAAATTACCCAATTACCCCTATGGACATAGCTTTTAATGAGCAGAAATCGTGCCTAGTGACGTGCAGGCTAGTGCGCCGCGTCAATGAGATCAATGCTATGGTCACCGCGTTGCGCCGAGTCTACATTGGCTCACTAAAATTTGACACTAGGAGATGGGGAAAAATATTCATCAACGAGATAGGTGATGCGGTGCGTCGAGATCACGTTGATACACTAGTTTGGACTCCCAAACGTGCTTCAAACTATATTCAAAAAATTTGAAACTCATTTGAGAACACCTACTGACATTCTTGATTATGAAGCAACTTAAAGATTGATATTTAATGGTCGTAAGCGAAATAAGATTGCCAACTATGAAGGCTAAAATAAATCTATGTATGAATACTCAGCTAAAATTTTCTAAGTCTGGGACCCCTTAACAAGCTTTAAAGGACTGAATTGATCTTAGGATTTTATGGGGTCTTACAATATCTCCCCCTTGGGAATATTCATCCTCGAATGAGACTGACTAAAATGGGAGAACTAATATACTGAAAGTACATACTGGACATGCACAACTGAAATATGATTTCGTGGCTGAGACTACTGATATACTGAATTATCATGCTGAACATGTATAACTGATGCATGATTTCATAACTGATATTACTGATAAGCTGAGTTTTTATACTAAACATACATATCTGATGCATGAGTACATGACTGAATTGATTTATGAATGCATGATTGAGTATGCAACGTTACTTGATACCAAGTTGGTTGTCACACCCCTTTTTTCACTCCCAAAGATTATGTTTTAAGGGTCGAAAGGGTTTTAATTATTAAAGTGACAAAAGATGAAAATTTGTTTCAAAAAAGGATTATTTTTAACAATCAAAATTCAGAGTCGCCACTTGGCATAAATCGGGTGTGCCGAGTCACCTATGGATATCCTTTTTCAAAATGGTTTTGACTCTTTAATACTGGTTTGCGAACAGAGATTCTGGCTAAGGAATTCTGTTGATCGAGGGGAAGGTGTTAGGCACCCCTCGATCCCGTGGTTTGAGCACGGTCGCTTGGCAGAGAGTATCGGCTAAATTGACATTACAAATGCATAAACCACACAAAGCACGCAAAAATAATCACTCATGCAAACAAAAACAAAATAATCCAAAATATAATGTCCAGTCCAATTTATACAGTCCAAAATAGAAAAATGCAAAAATAAATCCTATCTAACCTACACTAATACTAACTACGCTCCCGTGCTTTACCCGATGCCTCGGGCCTTCATCACGAACGTCCTCCGAGTATAAAATACCTTAGGGCATTCCCCGGTGAATAAAGATGTACAAATACGTAGGGGCATTCCCCTGCCAAATAGTACAATTGATCCAAAAGTGATAAAACAAAACCATTCAACACACATTTCAACATTCACTGTATTGAATCAACACATCACTCCTAACTTTTGCCTACCCGTACCTAAATATTTTTCCTATCCAAGTCGACCTATCAGGATACTATCAAGTTCGATATCAATAAATCAAAACAACGAAAAACATTTTTTATCAACTTTTAACTTCCGCCCCACAACAATCAATTTTAATTCTTCAAAATGATATCATTTCATCACATAATCCATAATCAATCCACAATCAAGGGAATCAAATACCAAACCAGAACAACAACAATTCACATCATCACGAATCAACCAACACACAATATTATAATCAATGCATTGGATACCATCAATAATAAAACAAAAGAGGTAAAGAGTAAAATTAGATCTCGATGATGATTTTATTCCAAATATCAGTCAATCAAAAGACAGAATTCGCACACCGAAGAACCTCAATTTGAACCTTGACTATAAACTTTTCAACTCGATCAAAACCCCCTTCGAAAGATTGACTCTATTGATAATAATATTTAGAAAAATACAGACTTTAAGACTTCGAATAGACCCTTAACAGTGACGAACCAAAATCGGTATCAGGAAATTTGAAACCCAAAGATGGAGAATGGCAAACCGATCGGGACAGAAGCTAAATCCCCAAAAATCAGTACGAAAATAGAAGAACTCGAGATGAAAATCGCAACAACACGAACCAGTCTGCGTTCGCAAACTGATCTTGAAATCAAAAGAGATGATGAGACTGGGAAATTTAAGATCGAATCGATCAAACGATGAACTGAAAACCATGAAACCAGTTAAAATCTGGCGTCTATGATGCCGAAACAGTAACCCAAAACCAAATTTTGTTTTCTCCTTGTTCTCTCTCATGCATCACTCTCTTCTCTCTCATTTTCTCTTTCTCTCCTGGTGTTATTACTATGTGCATGTCTATATGGTGTATTCTGTGTGAGTTTCTATGAGTAGAAAATGGAAGATAATGGGGAATCTATGATTGGCCTGTGTATATTCGTCTATGGAGTATTGTTGGAGAAGCAAAGCATTTTTTGTGAGGAGTCTATCCGAAAAAAAAATCTTCAGAAAGAGCTTGTGGGTGTATATATCTCTATCAAAAAGTGAGCTCTGGTCAGTGATTTTATCATCTCTATGTCCTGGAAGGTCCTATCTCTATATTATATGCATATTGTGTATATTCCAGTGGGCCTCTTTTTTTTCCTTTTTGAGTTGGTTAAGAAAAATAAATATAATGTGAGGGGATAGTGGTGACGTGGGGCGGAGTTTGTTAGGATAGGATAGGTAGGTGTTGTTTTTTAATTGGAGGGATAAGGGTTAGGTGTCTATTTTTGTTTGGGTAGGTTGTTAGGATAAGACAAAATTAGTTAGGGGATTATTATTTTTGTCATTTTGTGGAGGGATTATCACACGGGTGAGGGTACACGGTAGGATAAGGTAAAAATGGTTAAAACGATATCGGGGAGGGACAAAATTAGGCATCTACATTGGTAATTGCATCTGAACATAAAACTGAGTAAATTTAAGGAAAACTATTACCTTGAGAGGATTCTGAGTTTGCGGATAAGAGGTGAGGAACTTAGTCCATATATCTGCTTCTGTTTCCCAAGTATCTCTCTTAACGGACTGATTCCGCCTGAGAACTTTGACTAGAGGGACTTCTTTGTTCCTCAATCTGCAAATCTTATATTCATGGATTTTAAATAAAATTTCCTCATAAGAGAGGTTGTTCTGAACATCTATACCCTCTACAGGGACTACAACTATTAGGTCACCTATGCATTTCTTTAGCAAGGAGACATAAAACACTGAGTGCACTGAAGCTAAGTCTGAAGTCAACTAAAGCTCGTAAGCTACCTTTCTAAAATGGCTGAGAATTCGGTAAGGACTGATATATCGGGGACAGAACTTCCCATTCTTGCCAAACCTCTTTACTCCTTTTATAGGAGAGATTTTTAAATACACATAGTCACCAATCTAAAACTCAAGATTCGTTTTGCACATGTCAGCATACGATTTCAGTCGGCTCTGAGCTGCCTTAAGACTTTCCTGATCAAATGAACTTTTTCTAAGGTATTAAATACCAAGTCAGGCCCCACCACTACAGCCTCACCCACTTTAAACCAACCAATGGGAGATCTACATCTCCTCCCATATAGCACCTTAAATGAAGACATATGAATGCTGGGATGGTAACTGTTGTTATACACAAATTTAATCCATGGTAAGTGGTTATCCCAATTACCTTTAAAATCAATGGAACATGCTCTTAGCATATCTTCTAGATTCTGAATGGTCCTTTCTGCTTGGCCATCTATCTGAGGGTGAAAAGTTGTACTGAGGTGAACTTGGGTACCAAGACCCTTTTAGAAGGCTTTCCAGAAATGAGAGGTAAACTAAGTACCTCTATCTGAGATGATGGATAACGGAACTCTATGCAATCTGACCAACTCTCTGACATAGAGCTTGGCATAATCCTTGACTGAATAAGAAGTATGGACTGTTAAGAAATAAGCTGACTTGGTCATCCTGTCTATGATAACCCATATAGAATTATGCTGACGATGAGTATGAGGCAAACCCATCACAAAGTCTATGTTCACTTCTTCCCATTTCTATATGGGAATACTGAACTCCTGTATGGGCCCACTAGGCTTTTGATTTTCAATCTTAACCTATTGAAATGTTAAGCATTTAGCTACAAACTCTGCAATATCTCTCTCTGTACCACCCCACCAATAGACTTCTCATAATTTGTGGTGCATCTTAGTGGCCCTTAGATAAATAAAGTAATGTGCACCACGCGCTTCTACAAGAATTCACTGCCTTAATTCATCTACACCTGGCACACATAGCTAACCCTGGCAAAGTAATACACCATCTCCCCCTTGGGAGAAAACCTCCACTTCCTAATGTCTGATTAACTCTTTCAACTTAACTAGACTGGGATCTCTATCCTACTTTTCCATCACTTTGGAAACCAGAGATAATTCTGAACAACACTTAACGCATACACTACCCTTTGCTGAATTGGCTATGCGACAGCTAGTCGGGCAAGCTGATGAACTTCCTAAGCTAAATTATTCTTATACTAATCCATATGAGCAACACTACCTATAGATATCCTACTGAGAGAATCAACCACTACATTGGTCTTGCCTAGATGATACAGAACACTCATGTCATAGTCTTTCAACAACTCCAACCCCCTTCTCTGGCGGAGGTTTAGGTCTTTTTGAGAGAACATATACTGGAGGCTCTTATGTTTTGTGAACACATCAATATGTATCCCATACAAATAGTACCTCTAAATATTTAAGTCAAATACTATAGTTGCTAACTCAAGATCATGAGTGGGGTGGTTTTCCTTATGAGGCTTAAACTGTCTAGAGGCATCGTCTATGACCTTATCTCTCTGTATTAAAACACTCCCTAAACTAACTCTGGGCATCAAAATATACCATAAACCCATCTAAACTATCTGGTAGAGTCAAAACTGGAGCTGTAGTGAGTCAAGTCTTCAACTCCTGAAAACTCTTCTCACAAGAATCTGACCACTAGAATTTGACTTTCTTATGAGTCAATCTGGACATGGGGAATGCAATATATGAAAATGCCTCAACAAGCCATCGGTAATAGCCGATCAAACCCAAGAAACTCTTGATATCTATCAGAGAAATAGGCTTGGGCTAATTTTTTCCTGCTTTGGTGTTCTGAGGATCCACTCTAATGCCATCACCGAAAACTATATGACCAAGGAAGGTGACTGACCTTATCCACAATTTGCACTTACTGAATTTGACGAATAACTAATGGTTTCTGAGAGTCTATAACACTATTCTAAGATGGTCTACATGATCATGTCCATTACGGGAGTAGACAAGAATGTCATCAATGAAGACTATGATGAACATGTCCAACTACTGCTTGAACACATGGTTCATCAAGTCCATGAAAACTGCTGGCATTGGTGAGACCAAATATCATGACTAGGAATTCAAAGTGACCATACCAAATTCTGAAAGCTATTTTTGGAATGTCATATTCTATGACTCAGAGTTGATGATAACCAGATCTGAGGTCTATCTTAGAAAAGTAACTGGCACAATGAAGTTGGTCAAACACGTTATAGATTTTGGGAAGTAGATACTTGTTCTTGACCGTAATTTTATTAAACTAATGATAGTCTATACACATTCTAAAAGAAATATCTTTCACATGCACGAATAGAACTAGTGGACCCCAAGAAGATGCACTAGGTCTAATAAATCCCTTATCTAGGAGATCCTTTAACTATTTTTTTAATTTTATGAGTTCTGCTGGAGCCATTTTGTATGGCAAAATAGATATGGGCTGAGTATCTGAAAGAGGGTTTATTCCAAAGTCACTTTCCCTCTCGAGAGGAACTCTAGGAAGATCTTCGAGAAATACATCTTAGAATTCACATGCTACTAGAACTGACTATAGACTGGGAGTATCAGAACTAGAATACTTCACTCAAATAAGATGATAGACACATCCCTTAGAGACCCCTTAGGTTTAAAACAAGCTAACCCTTGAGTGCTGGAGTACTACCCCACCATTCTAGGACAGGTTCATTCAGAAACTGAAATTGGTTGATTTTATTTCTACAGTCAACTAAAGCGTAGCATGAATGAATCCAATCTATTTAGAGTATAACATTAAAATCTATCATCTCTAATTCTAGTAAGTCTACTAAAGTGACTTTCAGAGATACCATAACTGGATAGTTCCTGTATACTTGTCGGGCTATGATAGATTTACCCATTGTGTTGAGACTAAGAAAGGCTCTGTTAGGATTTTGGGATTGGCTTCGAAGTTAATTGCTATATAAGGAGTTACAAAGGGCAAGGAAGATCCTTAATCTAACAAAGCATAAATATGTAAATGATAAACTTGTAATGTACCAGGGACCATTTTAGGAGAACTCTCCTAATTCTGTCAGGACTGAAGTGCATAGAGTTGGTTTAGGTGTTGCCCACTAGTGTCGTTGGAAGTGGCACCTTGCTAATTAGGGCGACTGGACTGAGCTTGGGGACGATTATGCTAACTCTGCGAGCTCACCTGACAATACTTTCTAACCTTATGGCTTGGCTTGCCACATCCAAAACATACATCACTGCCAGCTTTGGAGATACCCTGATGGTTTCTACCATACTTCTGGTAGAGAGGATTTGTTCGAGCACTGCTACCACTACTCTGGGGTTTAAGGCCTGGCGCCCTATCTTTATTACCATCTCTAAATTTTTACACTGGAGTACTGGCTGAGGATGGAGCTGGAACTAAAGATTTTGAGCGAAATTGAGGATGATTAACACCCTATTACTTAGGATGGGTAAAGTTAAAGCTACCTGTTCTAGCTTTTTTGTTCTCTATCTCCTTCTTTTTATTATTAACCTCTTCTGTCTGCTGAGCATGGATATGTCCATTATCTTAATCAACATTATGGTCCTACACTCCTTGACCACACTGTTAGACACACCATATACAAACTTACTCATCTTTGATCTTCTATCTGCTACCACATGAGGGGCCTATCTAGCTAATTGATTAAAATTGAGAGAATACTCTTGTAATATTATGTTTCCATGATTCAGATTAATAAACTCTAAAACTTTTACTTCCCTTAACTCTAGTGGGAAGAACCTATCCAAAAAAGTATTAACAAACTCCTCTTTTTCTATGGGCCCTGCATCTGCGACCTACTTTGCTTTCAATTGTTTGAACCACGAGTGAGCTACATCCTATAATAGATATATGGCCAACTTAGCACTCTTACTAGCAGTCACCCCCATAATATCTGTAACCTTCAACACCTGATCAAGAAATTCCTATGGGTCATTATCTAACTTTGACCCGATAAAAGAGGGAGAGTTTATTCGGGTGAAGTCTCAAATCCTGGATGCAGCATTATTGGCCACTGGGTTAGTCGAAATGGTAGCTGGACATTTATTCTAGGCTTCCAAAGAATGAGCAAGGGTGGTGAAAGTTGCTCTAAATTCCACATGGGAAACATTCTCATCTAGAGGATCTGGCTGGACGGGCTAAGGTACTGGCTAGTCTCCCGTTCCTCTTTCCTTAGTACTTTTTAGAGGTATTTTCTTTAAACAAAAAGGGAAAGGATTAGACTGAGAGTTTATTATGAGTTTATTCTCACTCGCACGATATGAATACTGAAAAAAGGGAAACTTTTCCTAAAATATCTCGTAACCTCCTATCCATAAGTGTGGCGCGCTACACACCCATTCACAAGACTCTACTATATAAGGTTTTCAGGCTTCCTAGGACTCTTTTGAACCTTAGGCTCTATTATTAAGTTTGTAATGCCCTGAGTCTGTACCCTGAACGCTACACAATACTACCAACCCCGAAGGACCACTAGCTAACCCTTGACTGGTACATGCTGTGAGTAATGAATAATAATAACATTGTAATAATAATATAACTGAAATAAGAGTAGAAGTGAGGCTGAAAATGCCATAAGGTTCATAACTGAAAGACCAGTACTGAATACTGAAAGCTGAATATTGAAAACTAAAACATCCATCTGAAATACTCTAGTCTGAAAACCTCTAACTATCTGAATTATAGAGTTGATAAGACAAGCCTCAATATAACTCTAACTACTAAAAACTATATTGAAATACTGAAATAATACTCTGTCCTTGAACTATAAGGACTCACTATTAAGTTTGCTGCTAAAAGGATGGACTGCTAAGTACGGTCAGGAGCCCATGCATCTAAACCTATGATATAAGACATCATAGCACAAAAAAAGGTATGCATCAGTACTTTGAATATACTGGTATGCTAAGTGAGGTAGGCTGATATGCATTGGTTTATATACATAAACAATAAATGACTAACATAAATATAACTAAATGAGAGAACATGCATGGATATAAAAATTGTAACTGAGATTATATTAACACTAGTTACTAAGTTCTGAATATTGATTAACTGATATCTGAGTTTACTGATACTATAGTACTGATTACTGAGTTACTATTTCTGATAGTTTTGATTCTGTAGAACTGAACTGAGTTCTATACTGAGGCTGAAACTAAAACTAAAACTGTGGCAGGTAATCATCTAACTGACATGCCCCTCTCTTAATGGATTGGGGTCTAACCTATAACCCAGTTGTCATAGTATTAGTACTTTGCCACGGGTAAAGACATGTTGTGAGTTAATCCTCTTCGATAATAAGCTCTACCATCAACCCTCGCTGGTAGGAAAGCTTGTATAAGATGTATTAACCGTAGTATGGTAGGATGATATCTAAACCTATACTAGTTGTGTAGTTCTATAATATAGGGATTGCTACTAAGGGTCAAACCCTATGCTGGCAGGAATGCCCCCATCCTTGGGTTTTGTCGGTGCTGAATCCTACTCCAAATTCAATAGACACTGAACTGATTTCTAGTCCATACTAGACTTGACAAAAATGTTACTAATCATGCTATCTATCTGAAGTGAATTGAGTTCACTAGGTTCTACTAACTGGCAGAGTACTACTGAATTTGGTTCACTGGCTGAGCTCACTATGTTCTGAACTAAATTCTGAACTGAAACTATGAATGATTACTTAGTACTACTATTCGTAACACTACTGGTACTGTTCTGTAGCTACTATAGCTCTAGGTAAATAGCTAAATTTTTTAGTATTGAATACTCCCAGGACTCAATAGCATTAAAACTAAAGCATAGGGTAAACTTGAAAAGCATAACACTGTGCACTTATTCATAACTCATCCATAGGGACATTTTATCAAACACTTGTAAGGTATATACTAGCATGTCATGATTTTTCCCCGCATTTAATTCACATGAGCATTTTAACAAACACATGGGGAGCACAACTATGCATATAATACTAAAACAACATGTAGAAATCATAACATAAATTCCCTAATTCCCAAATTCAATGGCTTTAACATAAATTCATATGATACAATACACATGATAATAAATTCCACATGAATATTATAATAAACTATGGATTAGAAACCCAATTAACAATATAATCATGAATACACTTAAATCCAATCATGGAAATCATGAAATCAATCTACTTGAAGTTTAAAAGAGTTTCTAGGACTCCAAGGGCGGAAGTGACCCTTGGATGAACACTTCACAAAGCTTGGTACTTGAATTAATAAATACTGATAAAGAGTTCGTAAAGATTGAGCCTAGAAAGTAGATTCTCTAAGGTTTGTTCTTGAGTAATCTGAGAGAAAATAATGAATATTTTTCCTTATGAGTTCTTAATTTTTAGTTTTTGGGGATACATAGGGGTGGGAAAATTACCTAATTACCTTCTGGATGTGGCTTTTAATGAGTATAAAACATGCTCAGTGATACACAGGCTGGCGTGCTGTGTTGATCAGGTCGATGCTATGGTTGCCACGTCGTGCTAAGTCTGTGTCAGCTTACTGGAATTTGACACTTGGTGATGGGGAAAAATATTCATCGATGCGGCAGGCATGCGGCTCGTCGAGATCATATAGATTTACTGGTTTGGACTCCCAAATGTGCTTTAAACGATGTTTGAAAAATTTAAAACACATTCAAGAACACCTACTGATATTCCCAATTATGAAGCAACTTAATAATCGATATTTAATGGTCGTAAGGGTCATAAAATAATATTGCTAACTATGAAGGCTAAAATAACTCTAAGTATGAATACTCAGCTAAAATTTTCTAAGTCTAGGACCCCTTAACAAGCTTTAAAGGACTGAATTAACTTAGGATTTTATGGGGTCTTACAATAATACTTATTTTGTTGGAATGAATTAGTTGGTTTGGTGTAACATTTGAAATAGCCTAGTTTGGCATCTTGTGGAATAAGGAGTGGATAATCGTTATATGTATATAGTCATGAGGACTAATATTAAAATGATGAATTTTGGTTGAGTCATTAAGTGGATTAAGGCATAAGTATAAAAGAATAATTTGTCCCCCAGTAGCATATTGTTAGATAAAGTTTTATATATATATGAGTGTTTGGCGTACTTTGTTTGTGTTCTTGAAATTTATAAGGTGGAGACGTCTGGTGAAGACTAAGGAGTTATTGTATGCTGTTTTTTATAGCTGATTTATGAAAAAATAGGTAGCCAATATGCGCCTTTGCTATAGGTTTACAAATTTTTTTAAGTTAATAAGTTATACAATCAGAGGTTAAATGCGAGTTTTTTATGTAGTAGAGAAGGGATCTTTATATGATAAAGAGGTATGCATATGTATGCTTATGAGAGTGTGAGTTGTGGGATGAGGGCTATTGAGACTACCAAAAGTTAAGAGAAGCATTTCGGGAAAGCAAGGCCTTCAGAGCATAGTTCATCAGGGAGAGTTTAGAGTTTAAGTATATAGGAATGTCTCTTTTGTGTTGAGAGTTGTGGCTATAGATTTTGATGTGAGGTTATGTCCGCAGGTCTAGGATTGTGACCTTAATCTAAGGGGGAGATGGAAAATTAAGGTAGTTCCCAAATTTTCTCAGCGTGGCAAGTCTTATGAAGGAGTCATGATAAAACTTTTTCCCATTCAAGTATATTCCTCCTATTTCTATTTAAGAGGTCATTGTATCAATGTCTTATGTATTCAAGTTCTGCCTATGTCTAAGGTATGAGTTCTTTATGTAGCTTACGTAATGTTCAGACCTCCAAACAAGAAGCAACGATGTCTTAGTAAATCCAGTCTTTCATGTATTCAAGCTCTATGTTATGATATTCTAGATCAATAAATCTGTGTCCCGAATCATGCCTGGTTCTAAGAAACTATGTCTTCATATGTTACTGATTCATTTTATGTCGGGATTAGCCAAAAGATTAAAGTTAGGTGAACTCATGGCAAATATCAGCTATTTACAGAGGAGCAATCTCTTCAAGTAGCAATCTTTGTCTTAGTTGTTAACTACATAAATTCTAGCTTCATGCTATAAAACATATGATATGTGAACCAATGTTTTCTTATTGTGCTCTATCCTAAGAAGTCATGTTGTATTATGTTTATGCAGGAACGACTCTCTACCTATGATCCAGACACTTGATATAGGAAGCACTCCATGATGGTATCATATCTTTACCTCATGTCCCACCCTGAGGAGATTAACACATATGGGTTATAATTGAGTAGTGTTTCTCCCATTCATGATGCTTTTGCTCGTGTCCCTTAATGACTCTCCATATGTTAGTATGATGGTTATTGTGGAAACGTAATAATATGTTAGGTTGGTGAGTATATGTTCTTGGAGGTGAAATTTTTTTTATGTGATTTCTTGAGCTAAGGCTATAGAAGAAAGGGGAAGAAAGAAATGAACTTTCATTATGAGAAATAGTTAGAAAGGAGATATATGGCTAAAATCTTTATGAAAGTGATCAAATTTGATGGTCTTAGTGGGGAGAGGGAATCCATGAAGTAGGTGTAGTAATGATAGGATTGAATCTTGTGATTGATTAAAACACAACCCATGTACTATATGGTTAGTACTCCCTGAATTAAAACCTAATGGTGTTGGATGGTAGTGACAAGTTGAAATAATATTATTATATAGGGTCCCGTATATTAAACTAGCACCTCTTTTCTCTGAGTTAGGCTTCAACGTAGAAGTACTATGCAGTAGGACTCAAACTCTTATGGTTAGATGTGTGATAGTATTAATGTAAGATTGAAATGACAAAGTATGTTTTTTAATGTTGGGGCATAGCAAAGTAGGGTCTTTAAGTTTAAGTCTATTCATTGTATCATGAAAGGTGGAGAATGTTTCTACTCATATCTTCCGCGAAACCTTGTTTAATAATTAGTACCAATGTAAATCAGGCTTATTATCACCAAATCAACTCATGCCTTATATTTTGATGATTATGATTCATAGAACCTATGTACAAGATCATCCCTATGTAAAGTCTCATTACCTCATGCTTCATGCTTACACATTTTACTAGGGGTTATCATGAAGCTCATTTGATGAGTTTGCATATATTGTTGAGGAAAAATGTTCAATGCATAATTATGTTCACTTTTAGAGCTTCAACAAGTCCATACCCATCATTCGGGGATGAATGTTTCCAAGGGGGAGATAATGTAACACCCCATAATTTTTGAGCTAGAAATCTAACCATCGTTCCTACATTTGTAAACTCTAATCTCATGATTTATTTTGAATATATTTGTCATGATTTTTATCCTAGGGAGTAAAGTGCTCATGAGGTTAAAAATGTTCATTGAAATCACTTAGAGTAAAGTTAAGTTAAGAACCTTTGATTCGACCAAAATTTGGTATTCGATTTTACAAGGGTCTAATTTGAATGCATATAACTTTTTGTATACATAGAATTTTTCATATCAAGACCCACCAAATGATAGATAACTGAGTTAGCTTCCCAATGATACCAATTTCTCCTTAATCCGACACCCTAGTGAAAAGTTATGGCTTTTTCCATGAGAGGCAGTAAGGGGTCGCAATAGCCCCGAGCCGTGATGGCTATTCAACCAAACTAGGGGTAACATCACGAGGGCTGCTTGACCCAACTAGGATTTACGCCGCAGGGGCTATTCCCCCGCAGTTTTAGCTTCTTAAGGGTAAAGGGGTACTTTGGTCCTTTCATCTCAACCCCAAATGTCCAAAGCCCGAATTATAACACCCAAAAGGGCATTATTTGCCCATTTTCTTCAAGTCAACTAACGTAAAAACCCTCCCCTTTCCCTAAGAATAGAATTTAACTCTTCTCCTCCAAGTAATCTACAATTCAAGCCTTTCATGTTTAAGAGTCTCAAGAAAATATCAAAATTAGGGTCTCATCCTTGAAGATAAGAAACTTAAGATATGTGGGGCTATCCTAAACTAAATGGGTATATGTTTTACTATTTCTACAAGCCTTAAAGATGTATGAGCACGTATATACTGTGAGTTTTGGTAAATTATTCTTAAAAGCATGCATTGTGAAATCAATTCAATGGAATTATGAAATTATTATGGGATTTCTATAAGTTTGATTTATAAATCTCATGCTTTTGTGATTTGAATTCGAAAGATAACTTGCAAATGTAACTTGTGAAATTCCACACCCCAAGATGAAAATTATGAACCATGCATGATATAAATTATGATTTGTTTTTTAGAGAATGAATTAAGAGCCCCTTTTTTTATCATGAAATTTATGTATAACCAATGTCGGGGGATGATTTATGAATGATGATAAACTCTTGAGTTTTAAGTGTCTCCTAATCGTTATGCATGAGTAGAATAAATAGAATGACCATTATGTTCTAAAGATTCATAAAAAAAAGTGTGTTTGAATGAATTTCATGTGATAATAAGAACTCTGGTGTGACTGGATAAACCTTTCAGTTGTAATTTTACATGTTTGAATCAGAAGGGTTGTGGAATTGATGTGATACGAATGACATACAAGTCTGGGTATTACGATACCTTGTTGTGATGCGCCTTTAACAAAATGAGATAGACTTGTTATTAAGCATGAATTATATTTTTAATGTGCTAAAATTGGGCTCAAAGAGAGTTAGATAGTTACCCAAAGATAGCACAAGTTGAAAGACTTGGTGTGACTGGATAAACCTTTCAGTTATAATTTTTCATGTTTGAATAAGAAGGGTTGTGGAATTGATATGATACAAATGACTTGAAAGTCTGGGTATTACGATACCTTGTTGTGATGTGCCCTTAACAAAATGAGATAGATTTGTTATTAAGCATGAATTATATTTTTAAGGTGCTAAAATTAGGCTTAAAGAGAGTTAGATAGTTACCCAAAGATAGCACAAGTTGAAAGACTTAATTCTGGAAACCGTGATTTGCCAATACAGGATTATAGTACCCTGCTTTGTGAACTTTTGTACATTTGATTCATGACGTCCCAATTTGGGATTATGGTTAGGAGCCCTGCTTTGTGATCTTATGCACTACCATGACATGTTGACTTGATTGGGGATTATGAAACCCTGCTTTGTGATCTTGCGTGTCCCCCTTACTGATACTCCAATCCTTGTGATAAACTTTGAATGGGGGCTTGGCCGCCAAGTCAAAGGCGGATTCCATATAGCCCGTGGGATTATAAAAATATAGGGTGTACTATCTAGCTTATAAGTAAAATAAGGAGTGATTCATGGTTTCGTATATCATATGTAAAAATATCTTTATGAATTGCTCTCACTTATGTTGTATAAAGGTATTATTATTTTGGATTGCTCTGCGTACCAGCACAATTGTATTATCCCCCTATATTTCTGGATTTGAGGCTCAATCTCGGGGTCCCGCTAAGAAGTAGATTGACTTGTCAAAAGTTTGCAGTTGGTGAGCGTCCCTTATGTCAGAAGGCCTGGTTATGAAACTTGTCATTAATTTTAGTTCATGATCCAACTAGGGGCCTTGTCCCAGTTTTTAAATATATATTTTTTCATATTATTAAAGATTTGGCAGACTGGCGTTAGTTGTTCTTGGAATGTTATGAACTTATATTCATATTGTTCAGTCGAGGTAAGAGAATGACTATGTTTTCATTTTGCTATGTTATCCAAATTTTCTTACAATATATGAATTATGTTTATGATTGCCAATTAGAGAAGGGCTCTCGGGCCTTCAGGGTTCGGGATGCTCATCGGAGCCTATGCTTCGGTTCGAGTCATGACAAACTTGGTATCAGAGCACGGTTCACGGCCTCAGGGTGTTTGCAAAATTAAATTGAGTAGAGTCCTATTTATGGGGGTGTAGTTCGCCACACTTATAAGTAGGAAGTTACTAGGCATTTAGGAATGTTTCACTTTTCTTCATGTTCTAGATCGTGCCATGGTGTTGTCCATGTGGAAGTTATCCAGATTCCTTCTTTAATCTGACTTTATTAACTATGTCTCATTGTCGATTCAGTTCAAGTGCAGAATCTTAGAGTCTAAATGAGGTGGTTGATGTTCCGGCTTTTGACGAAAATATTTTCATCTTTTTCTTGGGAAGATTGAATGTTTTAAAGCAACCGAGGTTGCATTTAATGTTGGTTTTTAGTGTTTCATGGAAAGGAGCCAGTTGAGGGGAAAAACTCAGAAAATTAGAAGAAAAACACTTCTGACGGTCAAAATGGTGGACCGTCAGTCTTGCGATGGACCACTAACTCAATCGTCAGGACCAAATAGAGTTCATAACTTCAGAAAACCCAATGACGGCCTATGTGGTGGACCGTCAGTCTTGAAATAGACCACCACTTTGGCCATCTGTGCTAAATAGAACCAGGCATCCTGAAATGCTCAGCAACGGCCAATATAGTAGACCACTAACCTTACGACAGACCACCACTTTGGCCGTCAGGACTATCCAAAAATTGACTTTCAAGGATCATCAATGACAGTTATAATGATAGACCGTCAGTCTTGCCATGGAATAATACTTTGACCATCGGTCTTATCCAGAAAGTGACCTACCAAGATCAGTAGCAAAAAGCCAAATGGTGGACCACTAACTTTGCAACAGACCACCACTTTGTCCGTCACTTTGAAGTCGGGTTTTATAATTTCGAATTTTAAATCCTTTTTGACTAGGAACATATAAATAGCCAGTTTTAGGTTTTATTGGATATCTTTTATCTTTTATTAGGGTTTTCCATACTGAAATTACATTGTTACATAGTTTTTCTCTAAGACTAATTGGAGATTTGTGGATCTAGATTCCTTAATCATATTTTCTATTGAAGATTAAAGAACAACAATTGTGACTTTTTGTAAGTAAACTTTGAATTAATTTATGAATAACACAATGGTTTCTTCTCTTTCTTGGGTGGAAATGTGTGACTAAGCTCCCATAACTAGGCTTACGGGAGCCTTGATGTGAAAAATTGATTTTGGGTTGTGAATCTAGTAGATTCCCTTGAGTAATTGATATTGCATAAACTCTTATTCACTTTAATGACTTTTCTTGGTTGCAAACTTGAAAAGTGAGCCCAAGAACAACACTTGTTCAAATAGAAAAGTGCTTGTTGGGAAAAGAAAGGGTTTACATAAACCTAAAAGCTTTAACCTTTGGATAGAGGGTAGATGCCTTAACCGAATCAACCCATGTAAGATTATAGTTAAATTAATACTAGGTTCCTTAAGTTTGAAAGGATTAAGGGATAAGTTACTCATTTAGGTTGAGAAACTAATGGGTAAACCATAGAATTCAATTACTCTTGCAAATAGAATTGTTCATTGGAATCCATAATAGTTCACAACCCTAGCTGCTTAAGCATCTTGGTAACCATAACTCTAGTTTGACTTCTCTCATTAAATTACCTTTACCAATACAACCTATAATTGGATTACTTTATGTGACAAATGTTTGAATATAATGGATAAATCAAAATCCCCCTCTATTCTTGAACCCTCGATCAACATTCTAGTAACAACCATAATACTTAGTGAACACAGTATTCCCTGTGGGATTCGACACCCAACCCAGTTGGTTTCTATATTTTACAATAACCGCTTACACTTTTTAATGAGAGTTGTAATTTGGGCGTATCAAATTTGTGTGCCATTGTCAGGGAATACGGTTGTCGATTAAGTTAGTATTTGTTAATTGACCTTTGGTGAAGTTTCCTAAATTTTACTTTTGTTTGTTATTTTTGTTGTGTAGGGTAGTTTTTGTGTATGCAACATACACAAACATCGGGTGCGCCCTTATTACCAATACATCCAGAACTGCAGTTAATTGGAAGAATGGAAGACCCCTAAGATGCTAAAAGACTAGCCGCTCTGGCTAGAGCTCAACTAAATTAGCAGAATGATGGCTACCAGGTGCGTCATCCTACTCCTGATGATGATGATTTCATAGATAATATTAACCCAAGACATGCAGAGAATGTAGTTGAACCAGTGAATAAGAATGTAACAGGAATGGCCTCTTTAGGATAAAGCAAGAGCGTCAGCCAGTGCTGTTTAATCTGAATGACGATGAAGATGGAATGGATGGAGTAGGTGCAACTGGAGCTATCATTCCTTCACCTACGGCACCAGGAACTAAATTTAATATTACAACTATGATGATTCAACTCCTTCATCTTAAGGATTTGTTCGGTGGTCTTCCCGGAGATGATCTAAACAAGCATTTGGTGAACTTTGTCACCATTTACAAGTCTTTTAACAATCCATGAGTGGGTCAGAATGCTATTCGCCTGTGTTTGTTTTTGGTTTCTCTGTTAGGAGAGGTGACACTATAGCTAAATGAATTGACTCCCAACTCTATATCCAACTAGGCAATTGAAAGAGGATTTCCTAAAAAGGTTCTTTCAACCCTCCATGAGGGTATAGATGAGGGATGAAATGAGTAACTTTCAACAGCTTCCCACTGAAGATCTTTATGAGACCTGGTAGAGGTTTAAAAAGAAGCTGATGAAATGCCCGAACCATAACATGTAAGATATGATTTGATGGAGACCCTTTATCGAGCTTTAAACTCTATTATTAAACCAGTTATGGATAATACTGCAGGAGGGTCATTTGTTGACCATACTTTTCCAGAGGCTTTGGATATGCTTGATCAGATAACCAAATAGAGTAGAACTTGGCATACCTGGGATTTTTTGGTAACAAGCCCTACTGTGTCTAGTAGTATGACTACAGAGCAACGCAAGAAAGAAGAAGAATATGACTAGGACATGGTACACATGAAGACACAAATGGATTTCCTAACTAAGCATCTATTTTCTGGGAAAATGGAGAAAGTGAAAGATGTTGCATCCCAAGGAAGGGCTGACTCTGATTCAAAAGAAGAGGTGAAATATCTAAATAATCAGGGGGTTTCTGAGGCAATAGCCAAGGAAATTAAGGTCAGAACTATTACTACAAAGCTGGTTACAAGGATAGAGATCAAAGGAACTGGAAGAGAAAAATGATAGGAGTGGACGATATGTACCTCCTAGAAGCAGAGATAATGCTGCAACTAGCTCTGGCAAGATGGCCATAGAGGACATGGTAGAGAAATTATTTAAAGGAGTTGAGACTACCAACTTTGAGGTGACTACTATAAAGAGTGATTTATCTTCCATGAGTCAAATGGTAAACTCATATTGTACTTCTATCTAACAGTATGAGAAGCAAATACGCCAACTCTTAACAGCATTGACTCAGAGAAAGAGTGGAAATTTTCCAAGTGATAATCTTAGAACCCTCAAAATAATAGCTCCTTCATGGCAATTACCACATGGAGTGGTAAGGTATTACCGGGCCTGTCTGTGGGAAAAGCTATGACTGAAGATGTGATTAAAGAGGATATTAAGCTTGAATAAATTTATCTAGTAGAGTCTAAGAAACTAGATGAAGTTATTGATAATACACCCTCCAACCATCAGCAGGGTAATGAGTTAAAGAAGAGCAAGGAAAAAAACTGAAGTGGTGGTTACTACGCTCCGAAAGCCACCTCCTCCATTTCCCCATCGATTGAAAAAGAAGGTCGACGACACAAAGTTTGGCAAGTTTATGGATATGATTAAGAAATTGACAATAAATTTGCCATTGGTAGAGGCATTACAGCAAATGCCCGGGTATGCAAAGTTTATGAAAGACCTTGTAAGGAAGAAGCGGACTGTTAGTTATGAGATGGTAGACAATCTCCATCATTGTAGTGCTATTTCCACAAGGTTATTAGTACAGAAGAAGACAGACCTGGGAGCATTTACTATCTCGTGCATTATTGGTCCTCTTGGTTTTGCAAAAGCTCTATGTGATTTAGGAGCCATTATAAACTTGATGCCGCTTGCTGTGTATAAGAAACTGGGTTTGGGGGATCCTACTCCTACAAACATGAGATTAGTTATGGTAGGCAGGTCTGTGAAATGGCCCATGGGGATTTAATATGACGTATTAGTTATGGAGGCCAATTTCCTATTTCCAGTTGGTTTTTTCATTCTTGATTATGAGGTGGACTTAGAGGTGCCCATAATCTTGGGTAGACCTTTCCTCGCAACCGGGAGTGTACTTATTGATCTAAAGAAAAATGAGCTACTATTTAGGCTGAATGATGAAGTAGTTTAATTCAATGTATGCCAGTCCATGAAACAACATAAAGATATAAGCTACTTTCTATTGTGGATATTTATTATGAGGAGCAGCAGGAAGTACTTATATAGGAAAAATTTGTTGTGGAGACTTTAGCTGATGTATTAATGAATTTTGATGAAGATGGTATTGAAGATTATGAAGAGACTATGTGTGAATTGACATGCATAGGGTCTTATTCTTATGCACCCAAGAAGCTGGATTTGGAATTGAAAAATCATCCAAGTCCACCAGCCAAGCCATCTATTAAAGAGCCACCTACTTTTGAGCTGAAAGAGTTTCCCAGTCATTTGAGGTATGTGTTCCTGGGAAGTAGGAATACACTACCTATTATTATTGCAACTGACTTAGGTGAGTAACCGGTAAAAGGCCTTATCTCTGTTCTTAAGAGATATAAGAGGGATATTAGTTAGATGATTGTAGACATTATCTGTATTCCTCCTAGTATATGCACACACAAAATCCAGCTAGAGGAGGATTGTGTCCCAACTATTCAGCATCAATGTCATTTAAACCCACCTATTAAAGTGGTGGTAAAGAAATAAATCATCAGGTGGCTAGATATATGAGTGGTATACCCCATCTCAGATAGTAAGTGGGCAAGTCCTGCTCAGTGCGTGCCCAAGAAAGAGGACAGACAGTTGTAGATAACAAGAAAAATGAGTTGATTCCACTTAGGCCTGTTAATGGATGGAGAGTGGGTATGGATTACAAAATACTCAACTCATGGACATTGAAGGACCACTTCCCAATGCCTTTCATGGATTAGATACTTAATTGGTTGGCGGGAAGAGGCTGGTATTATTTCTTGGATGATTATTTTGGTTGTAATCCGATTTCTATAGCCCCAAATCATTGGGAGAAAATGACATTCACCGCCCATATGGTACTTTAGTATTTAAGCGGATGCCGTTTTGATTGTGTAATGCACTCACTACCTTTCAACGGTGTATGATGTCTATTTTCTCAGATATGATTGAAGACACCTTGGAGGTGTTTATGGATAATTTTTCTGTGGTAGGAGATTCTCTTGAGCTGTGTTTGGTAAATCTATGTTGGGCCTTGCAGCGGTGTGAGGAGTTCAATCTTGTGCTTAATTGGGAGAAATGCCACTTCATGGTGAAAGAAGGCATTGTTCTAATACACAAAATTTCAGCAAAGGGGATTGAAGTTGATCGAGCTAAAGTTAAGGTTATAGAGAAGCTTCCACCTCCTATTTAAGTGAAGGAGGTGAAAATGCTCAAATTACACTCTTGAATGGGTGTAAGCGATCGTTGCCAATATAAAACCTAATCCCATAGGGAATAAGGCTGAACCCAAGTTATTTGTGATTTAATCCACTGATAGTTTAATGTTTCCTAAAATGAGGGGTTTAAGTATCATGAATAATTGCTTGTCACTTTAATTTCGATGTTTGTATTCAAGAGTTTATGAAATAACATGAATTATGTTCACTAGGGCTGACAGTATATGACAGATGCTAAAGGTGATTCAAGATTGTCATGGTGGGTAGGATAACAAGCTAGCTTTATCGATGTTATGCTCAAATGTCTCTCGACCTACTTAAGTGTTTAATTTTCTAATCCTCTCAGACTTAGGAAATTTCTATTCATTGCTCAAATTTTACCGCAGGTTAACCTACCTTGTTACAGCACTGATTATGAAACGAAGTATTTTCGAGTCCCGGTTGATAAGTCACTTCCTACTATATTTGATTTCTTTCTCAAGCAAATCAAAGCAGGTGTGTCTACTGTATGCAACCAACAGACATCAATTAAAGCTTCAGAATTATCAAGAAATCCTACCACCTATTGAATCTTGAATACTTAGCACCTTATCAAGACCTAACCCTAGATCCCATAATTCAGGTTAATGGAGTTTAGCCACTCATGATGCAATAAACAAGTACACAAGTTGAATTCATAGTTGGGCAGATTAACTTACAACGATGATGAAAATTAAGAAGTGTAACTCGAACTGAATCTCAATACAAAACTTCAAAAATATTTATGACAATCTTCTCTCAACAATAATGTTCTAGAGCGCATTGGAACTTGAGAGAGAGAAAAATCATGCACAACGTATATTGCAAGATATGGCAATGATAATTAGAAAACCATAAAAGCCCCTATTTATACTTGAGTCTAATTAAGGTAATAAAATAACAACTTAAGTAAATTTTTCTAACAGGTGACTCCATTAGGTGACTCCTTATCAAGGGTCTGAGGCCTTATCAGGAATGGCGTCTAATTTCCTTCAATGTTGACAAGATCCACCTAAGGCTGACAATGTGGATGGCGATGTATTAGAAGTCTGACGATGTATCATAGATATTGTCAGCTCCTCTTCCCTTTTGATAATTTTTGCCTAAGGCTGACGATGATCCTGACGCCTTATCACAACTCTAACGCCTTGTCACAAAATGTCATTACAACTTCTCTTCAACTCCCATTCTCTGGTTAAGTCTGATGGTAGCCTTGATATCTTATCACCAGGCTGATGACTTATCATGAATGTCATCAGTTACACTTGTCCTTTATTTGCTTCAGAATTCAACCTTTTTTCTTCCATTATTATTGGTTCCCCTGCACCTTATCTTTTACTGCAAAATTAAAGTAAAACTAATCAAATAAGACAAAAGTTGCTTAAGACTTCACAATTATTCATGGCTAAATGCATAAAATGTGTTAGCATTTGCTCACACATCAACACCCTCAACTTAGAACAATTGCTTGTCTTCGAGTAACTAAACACAACCAAGATAATACAGAGCACTTTCAACAGTCAGTTATTCACTTAAGCTCAACATATATTGACCATCTCCAAGGTCAGTCGAATTAAAAGCAATTGCATCTATTATTGAAAACAACTATGCAACTCACAAATATTGAGATATGGTAAAAATTTAGCAATAACAACTAAGCATATACCTATATTACACTATCCGAACAAGTCAGTGACTAGAAACATACCCGGTGTGCCCTCACAATAAAAGATCCCCTTTTCACTCATATCAGAATTCACATACATAACATAGGGATAATCAAAAGACTCACTCTCAGAATGAAGTTCCAGACATTGCATGTCAAATGCTATAGGCTTGCCCTTATAGTCAGTGCCCAAGTCTTCAGACAGGTCAGGTAGGATCACTATAGGGATTTTTTTAAGCTTGTAACATAGGTCAGAGGCTGGTATGATATTCATAGATATTTTAGAGTGGCTATGCCTCCTTGATACTACACTAAACTCTTGGGGTTTTAATCCCCAACCTTCTTTTCTTCCTCTCTTTTATTGATCACACATGCTCAAGATGGATGCGGTCTTTTCAATTATCGTATTATCTTTTTATCATCTTTTACGCAACTTTCTCTTTTCTTATTTTTTTCACCGCACCCAACTTTTTATTCTTCCTCTCTTCATACTTATTTTGCATCACGCACCCCTATGATAGCTACCCTCAACTTAGGCTATTTTTCGAAGTCAAGGTGCACAGTGTCCAAGGAGGACCAGGGCCAAAATAGGTTCATTGTGATGTAAATGGGAAGGTGAGAGGTATCGTAGAAATAAATAGACTAATTAGGCTCAAAATAGGGATCAAGAGATATTATGCACATAGGGAAGGTCATTTTAGCTAAAGTGGGCTAAAATAAAAAATGGGCTATGATCCTTTCCTAACTCCTATCATATGACCATGGCAAGACTAACAGGTCAAGTTTTAGATTCAACACACAACGGGAACTGAGTAAGACCTTGCATAAACCTGGCACATAAGTATCTCGCATATCACTACTTATTCGGTTTATGCACTTGTTTAACAAAGGTTATTTAGTTGCCAGACTAATGCCACAAAAAGATACACCATGGTCAAAAGTGGATGCAATTCACACAGTAATATATCAGACCAATGGAGAGGTGCTCAACAGTCACAAAATAAGCTAACTAACTCAAGTACCCGTATTACTCCTAATTATCTACCATAAATTTTTACAACAATATTATGCCCTACACTCTCAACTTAAAATTGAAAATAAAATAAACTCAGGGTTTAGAGAATACCTGGAGTGAATCAAGCGTGAGGCTTATAGGTCTCCGACCCTGCTGCTGCATCATCTGCTATTTTCTCTCTCCATCGGGAGTACCTGGCCTTGCAATGGTTGGAGCCCTGCTAGACGAGGCACCTGTAGCCCTAGCTCGAATGGCTGCCTCCTATTTCTCGTTGTCCGCTAGGGACTCCATTCTTGCTTTCTTTAATTTCTCTTTTTTGGCCTTTTTTTTGCCTTTTTTCGCTCTTCTTTCTTCCTCGCTATCCAGTTCTTCTCTCTTATCTTTGCCCTTCTTTTCCCCTCCCTTTTTTTTCTTTGGTGAATTCCAGTAAGGTCAAGTATTGGAATTTCTTCCTTAGATTCATCTATAGCCAGACCTGTCAGCACCATAAATTGATGCTGCTATAACACACCAACATCTGTCTTTACCTTGCCCAATGCCACTTTGAATTTAGCAAGATCATCCCCTGATATTTCTTTTGCCCGTGCATCGAATCGGTTCACCAAATCTACAACCCATTCAGGCAATGTCATAAAAGACTCAAGGGTAGCCTTAATTCTCTTGTCTACTATAGCAGCAAACTATTTGACAAAGGCATGTAGCTGTGCCTCACACTATTTGGCTTGTTTAGCTATTTTTCTAATATTAATTGGATGAACTGTAAATCCTGCTACTACTGTAGGAGCTGAGGGGTTAGGTTCATTCTTCGGCACTAAACTTGTATATGCTGAAGAAGTTAGGTGCGCAGTCTCAGAATTTTACACCTTTATATTAGGTGTTGAACCGGTATCTGTAACTAGAGGGTTTGCTGCTACCCCTGTACCTCTATCAAGTCTCAGTCCTGGCTAATTTTCATTATACCGTATAGGGTTGTAAGTCTTTCGGGCAGGAATGTCACCATCAATCCCTACAATCTTTGGCACATTAGTAGCTCGGCACAACTCTATGATAAGACAAGGAAAATAATAAGCAGTGTCAATTCTCGACATTCTAATCTTTATCTCATCACCAATAATTTCCCTAAATTTTAGGGGGAGCTTCTACACCATGCTTTCTACTAGGGTAGCTCGGTCATCTCCTAGAATGTTGTCTCCATCAGTGGGCATCAACTAGATACACATTATACAACACCAAAACCTTGCCTCTTTATTCAAAGAGGACTTACAGATTCTCTCATTTGGGTTGGTCACCCATGTTGGTTCTCCTTCAGCTATGATGTTGGCCAGCCACGGATGTTGTTTTGCTTGATTCTTAATCTGAGCATAGATTGATGGAGCAGTGGCCTGATGAGTGAAGTTCAGGCCATGCAAGAACTGGTTGATAGTTCTGATTGAGACATCAACCCTTACCGCCCCTTACCTAAACTCTATCCACCAGTGGATGGTCTACAACTCTTTCTCCTGGTCTACACATATTTTTAAATGAGCCTCCCCTTTTTGTGGTCCATCCCAAGTCGTACTCTTGGAACTTCTGTTCCACTTTAAGGTACCTACTCAACCCTTGGGTGATAATCCACTTTTTTTCCTAAATCAGCATTTTAGATCTTCTTCTATCAGTTCAGCGAAGCCCAACAGTGAAGATGCCCTCTGCTTTGAGAATTTTCCATCTAGCATTGTCTCGAACTTCAGGGTTCTTATATTTGAAAAGTATTCCCTGAGATGGAGACTCTTTATCATCTTGTTGTTCAGTGGACGGGGATCCGAATGTTGTTCTCTCAGACTCAGACCCCTCGAACCCTTTCTGTTTCTCTTCTTTAGATTCAGTATGTTTAGATGTTTAGATTCCTTCTGCTCAGAAGCTGTTGTTATTTTAGTGTCATCACTATCCTCCACCTCAACTAGTGGGGGTGGTGGAGGTTTTGTAGGGATTTGCTTCTTTTTTCACTTCTTGAGCAGAGGTCCTTCCTCTTCATAATCAGACTCCTTATTGATAAGTTTCCAGCATACACTTTTCTATTGTTTCTTCTTGGTAAGCTGAGGACTCTTTCCCCTGGGTGCCATTGTACGGTTCCTATAGCAATAGATAAACATTATTCAATCATCACGAGTATAAACACAAACACATTAATCATTTAAGCTTCACATCCTTTGAGAAGGCTCATTCATGCTTCAGGTTCCAAGTGTGACGACATTTCTTGATAAGCCGTCACGACTGTGATAGCTTATCATAATTTTCATCAACCTCAGATAGAACCTATGAAACTTTATTAACTTCTGATGATATTTTTGATGAGCCATCACAATTGTGATAGCCTATCATGAATGTCGTCAGCTCTAAACAGAATCCACTTCACTCTTAGCAGCCTTTGACGATATTCCTAATAAGTCATCACGATTGGGATAGCTTATCATGAATGTCGTTAGCTCTTATCAGAACCCCACTTTTGACTTTAACTCAACTTTTGGTCCCATTATTCCTCAAAATCCACTCGAGTTCCAATTTGTGAGCTGACATTTAAACCTTGGGCCTGCATAGCAAACCCTAGGTGCAATTTTTAGCCCCTTTTCAAGTTGAATTTGGTTCAAGCCTCTTGGGAACTTGGGTTGTCATCCATCTATCACTTACCACAAGAAAAGAAGAGTTAAATTTAGAGCATACCAGATAGGAGCCCTTAATATGATTGCACGTACAAGAGGAAGTATGAAGAAATTCTTAATTTTGAATTTCAAACCCACACACAAGGGAGGTTGTTATTCTTGATTAACTTGGGCAAATTAGTTGGAATGAGTAAGTAAATAAACTAAGTAAAGAAAGAAATAAACTAAAGAAGGAAAAAAAACATAGGCGGGAACATGAAGAGGTTTGATTATGGGTCAGGTCGGATTTTTTGAATTAGGCCCAAAATGATTTAGCAATGCGTACAAGGTCTTCTTGACGACATATTATGATGTCTTATCACAAGTGTGATAGGTTATTACTGATGTCATCAGCCTTAACAGAAAATGCCTTGAGTTTAGCCTATCTGACGACATATTATGATGGCTTATCACAAGTGTGATAGGTTATTACTGATGTCATCAGCCTTAACAGAAAATGCCTCGAGTTTAGCCTATCTGACGATATTTTTAATGGCTTATCACAGTTGTGTCGGCATATCAGAGATGTCGTCATGACCTTTCAACTGACCTCCTCATTTTTTACCTTCTCTATACTAAATCCTAATTATAAAAGTAAAAAATCTTGCTTAAACATAAAAACTTTTGGTTGCCTCCCAGTAGGGCCTGATTTATTGTCGCGACACGATTTGGTTATCTTGACTACTCAAATTCGCCAAGACAACCTGTCGATAGCCCTTTATCATCATCATAGAAGATGTCAACAATTGAGAAAACACTTTATCTCTTTTTTCTAAATCATGGATGAGTGTACTATGAAGTATGTTGCTTTGTCATTGAACCTGAACTTTAGCTCGTTCAACTCCATATCTACTAGCACTCTCCCAGTTGCAAGTAATGGCCTACCCAGGATGATGGGCACTTCAAAATCCATCTCGCAATCTAAGACCACAAAATTAACAGGCAGAGTAAAATCGGCTACCTTTACCAAAACATCGTGTAGTATGCCCACAGGCCGCTTCACAGACCTATCTGCCATTATCAATCGCATATTTGTTGGGGTAGGATCCCCCAAGCCCAATTTCTTGTACACAGCCAGTGGCATTAGATTTATACTGGCTCTGACATTGCATAGTGCTTTTGTGAATTTCAGGGAACTAATAGTACACGGGATGGTAAATGCTCCCAAATCTACCTTTTTCTGCACTAAAGACCTTGTAGAGATAGCACCACAATGGAGAAGATTGTCCTTCCATTTCTTGGTTACAAGGTCTTTCATGAACTTCACATTTCCTGGCATTTGCTCAAGTTCTTCAACCTGAGGCACATTTATTGTCAGTTGCTTAAGCATTGCTATGAATTTGCTAAATTTTGCATCATCAACTTTTTTATTCAATCGTTGAGGAAATGGAGGTGGTGGTCTTGGAATAGTTTTCAACAATACTTTCTTTTCCTTCTCTTTTTCCTTATCTGAAGCATTAATAAAACTATCCATCTTCTCAGACTCCACTGGACTGCTTTCTTCAGATTCATTAATAACTACGTCTCCATCTACAGATTTTCCCACAGATGGGCTAAGTAACATCTTTCCACTCCTAGTGGTAATCGCCATGCATAAGCAATGATTTCATGGATTCTAAAATGTATCACTAGGTAAAGTACCACTTTTTCTCTGGTTCAGTGTTATGAAAAGTTAACTCATCTGCTGCTCCAACTGCTTAATAGAAGTGGAGTGTGAACTAACCAACTGACTCAGGGTAGAGAATTCACTCTTCATAGTAGTTAACCCCGAGTTGGTAGCCTAAACTACCTTCAACAATTTTTCCATCATGTCCTCCATGGACATCTTGCCAGAGCTAGTTGGTGAAAAATCCTGACTTCCAGGAGGAACCTATAAACGACTCCTATCATTATTGCTTCTCCAGTTTCCTTGCTCCCTATCTTTATAATCAGGCTTGTCATAAAAGTTTCGACCTTGATTCCCTTGGCTACTACCTCAGAAACCCCCCTGATTACTCATAAGTTTGCCTCTTCATCTGCATTAGTAGCCACAGTGCACTGAGATTCCACAGCTTTGACCTTTTCAATCTTTCCTGATAGCAAGTGCTTGGCCAACAAGTCCATCTAGGTCTTTAGGTGGGCTATGTCTTGGTATCGCTCCTCATCTCTTCTGTGCAGCTCTACAGTTATACCAATAGAGACAGTCGGGCTAGCTACCATAGAATCCTTGGTATGCCAAGCCCAACTCTGTTTGTTCATCCTATTCATCATAGCTGAGGAATCTTGAAAAGACAGATCAACAAACAAACCACCGGCAATATTATCTACAATCAACTTTGTAACATAGTTGAGAGCCCTGTACAAAGTCTCCATCAAGTGTAGGTTTGTCATATTATGGTTTGGATAATGTGTCAGCTTAATCTTGAACCTCTCCCATGTCTTATGCAAAGCTTAGATGGGGAGCTATATAAAGTTGTTGATCTCGTCTCTCAACTGTACCCTTCTTGAGGGTGGAAAAAATCATTTTAAGAATGCGTCTTTCAACTCCCTCCAGTGGGTGATGGAATCAGGTGTAAGCTCATTTAACCACATTGTTGTGTCTCCAGACAGAGACAATGGAAACAATCTCAACCGGATCGCATTCTGGCTCACTCCTGGATTATCAAAAGATTTGTAAATGGTGATAAAGTTCACCAAGTGCATGTTCGGATCATCACAAGGCAGGCCATCGAACAATCCCTTTAGCTTCAGGAGTTGAATCATGGTACATGTTATGCTAAATTTTCCACCAACCTCTAACGGTGGAGGAATGATAGCACCTGTTGTACCTGCTCAATACATTCCTACATAATAGTCATCAACCTCGTATTGGACAGGCTGTTGACCATACCTTTCTCTAACTGGATGGTTTCTATTGAAATTTTGCTGCACAGGTGCAGCAATTTTCTCTACTTATCTTGGGTGATGAGGAATTCTTGGGTTTTGAGAATTCAGAAATTCCTCATCACCCAAGTCTTTATCATTAGGGTTTGGATGACGTACTTGTTGACCCACATTCTATACGTTCACCTGAGCCCTGGCAGAGGCTTCTGGTCTGACAGCCTCTTGTTGTTCTGTTATTCTCCCAATCAGCTGTGGTTTCAGATTAATTAGTAATAACAGTTCTCTAGAACTTCTTATTTTTGGCATAAACAACAAGGAGTTCTGCAGTTAAACAAAAACAACAAACAAACGTAAATCTAGGAAACTTAAATAACAGTCAATTAGCGCACACAAACTTTCAGTTAACAACCAAATTCACCAGCAACGATGCCATTTTTTATAATTCTCAAATTACACTCTTGAATGGGTGTAAGCGATCGTTGCCAATATAAAGCCCAACTAGGTTGAGGTCAAATCCCACAGAGAATAAGGTGTGAACCTAAGTTGTTTGTGATTTAATTCACTAATAGTTTAATATTTCCTGAAATGGGGGGTTTAAGTTTCATGAATAATTGTTTGTCACTTTAATTAGATGTTTGTAATCAGGAGTTTATGAAATAACATGAATTATGTTCACTAGGGCTGACAATACATGACAGATGCTAAAGGTGATTCAAGATTCTCATGGTGGGTAGGATAACAAGCTATCTTTATGGATGTTATGCTCAAATGTCTCTTAACCTACTTAAGCATGTAATTTTTTAATCCTCTCAAACTTAGGGAATTTCTATTCATTGCCCAGATTTTACCTCAGGTTAATCAATCTTATTACAGCGCTGATTATGAAATGAAGTATTTCCGAGTCCCTGTTGATAATTCACTTCCTACTATATTTGATTTCTTGCTCAAGCAAATCAAAGTAGGTATGTCTACTGTTTGCAACCAACAAACGTTAATTAAAGCTTCAAAATTATCAAGAAATCCTACCACCTATTGAATTTTGAATACTTAGCACCTTATCAAGATCTAACCCTAGATCCCATAATTTAGGTTAATGGAGTTTAGCCACTTATGATGCAACAAAACAAGTACACAAGTTGAATTCATAGTTGGGCAGATTAACTTACAATGATGATGAAAATCAAGAAGTGTAACTTGAACTGAATCTCATTACAAAACTCCCAAAATATTTACAACAATCTTCTCTCAACAATAATATTCTAGAGCGTATTGGAACTTGAGAGAGAGAAAAATCATGCACAAAGTATATTGCAAGATATGGCAATGATAATTAGAAAACCATAAAAGCCCCTATTTATACTTGAGTCTAATTAAGGAATTACAATAACAACTTAAGTAAATTTTTCTGACAGGTGACGTCATTAGTTGATGCCTTATCAAGGTTCTGACGCCTTATTAGGAATGACGTCTAATTTTCTTTAATGTTGACAAGCTCCACCTAAGGCTGACAATGTGGATGGCAATGTATCAGGAGTCTGACGACGTATCATAGATGTCGTCAGCTCCTCTTTCTTTTTGATAATTTTTGCCTAAGGCTGACGGTGATCCTGACGCCTAATCACAACTCTGACGCCTTGTCACAAAATGTTATCACAACTTCTCTTCAACTCCCATTCTCTGGTTAAGTATAACGGTGGCCTTGATATCTTATCAGTAGGCTGATGACTTATCATGAATGTCGTCAGCCACACTTGTCCTTTATTTGCTTCAGAATTCAACCTTTTTGCTTCTATTATTATTGGTTCCCCTGCACCTTATCTTTTACTGCAAAATTAAAGTAAAACTAATCAAATAAGACAAAAGTTGCTTAAGACTTCACAATTATTCATGGCTAAAAGCATAAAATATGTTAGCATTTGCTCACACATCAAGGTGAACATAGTTTCCTGGTCATGCTGGCTTCTATCGGAAGTTTATAAAGGACTTCTCAAAGATTGTAAACCCTTTTTACAAACTTTTGTAGAAGGAAGTAAAATTTGACTTCCTTTTAAGTCAAATCATGATGATCGCTTGAAGGCATTTTAATGCCTTAAAGGGAAGCTAGTTGATGCTCCTATTATTGTTGCACCAAATTGGTCAAAACCGTTTGAGATCATGTGTGGTGCAAGCGGTGTTGCCCTTGGAACTGTGCTGGGACAAAAGAAAGATAAATTGTTTCATCCAATCTATTATGCCAGCAAAGCGCTGAATGGAGCTCAAAAGAACTACACCATCAGAAAACAAGAACGTCTTGCAGTACTCTATGCTTTTCAGAAGTTTCGGTCTTATTTACCAGGAACCAAGGATGTGGACCATACCAACCATGCAACCTTAAGATATTTGATGGCAAAAAAGGATGAAAAACTAAGGTTGATTAGATGGGTGCTACTACTTTAAGAATTTAAATTTGATGTTAAGGATTGGAAGGGTTGGGAAAACCAAGTGGTAGATCATTTGTCTAGGCTGGAAGGCGAGCAAACAGCTAGAGATGAATTTAATATCAATGATAAATTTTCAGATGAGAAAATCTTGGTTGTTGTTACGGAGAAAATACCTTGGTATGTTGATTTCGAAAATTATATGGTGAGCGAGGTGATACCATAGAATCTTTCCTTTTATCAAAGGAAAAAGTTTCTCCATGATATGACCCATTACTTCTGGGGTGAGCCATATCTTTTTTGGCGATGTACGGGTAGTATTATTAGATGGTGTATCCTAGAGATAGATATGTTGAATATACTAGAAATGAGTCATGCTTCCCCAGTTGGAGGTCATCATACAGGTGATTGAAATGCAAGGAAAGTGCTTTAGAGTGGCTACTATTGGCCCTCTTCGTTCACAGATGCCTATGAGTTAGTGAAAAGGTCTGACAAATGTCAAAGGAAAGGGTCCATGTCAAAGCACCATAAGATGCCAATATTTAAGATGCTGGAGGTAGAATTATTTAATGTCTGGGGCATTGATTTCATGGGGCCCTTTGTGAGCTTATTTGTGATGAAGTACATATTAGTAGCCATTGACTACTTGTCAAAATGGGTTGAGGCAGTGGCCCTGGGAGATAATGAAGGGGAGAGAGTTGTTGCATTCTTGAGGAAAAACATCATCTCTCGCTTCAGGGTACCACGTACCAATATCAGCGATGGAGGATCACATATTTGCAATAAGATGTTCAGAGATGCCTTGGAAAAATATGAAGTTAAGCAGTATAAAGTGGCTACACCATACCACCCGCAAACCAATAAGAAGGTAGAAATCTCTAATTCAGAAATCAAAGCTATCCTTGCCAAGACTGTAAATGCTAGCAGGAAGGATTGGTCAAGGAAGATGGATGATGCCTTACGGGCATATCGAACGGCTTTCAAGACACCTATTGGCATGTCGCCATACCAATTGGTTTATGGCAAGGAGTGTTATTTTCTAATTGAGCTAGAGCATAAAGCGTTGTGGGAACTGAAGTGGCTTAACTTGAATTGGAATAAGGCAGTGAATATGAGACTAGGGTAGTTGAATGAGATAGACGAGTTTCGTCATGGAGTTTATGATCGAACTGATCTATACAAGGAAAGAATGAAGAAGTACCACGACCAGCAGATTGAAAAGCGAGATTTCTAAAAAGATGACTTGGTGCTTCTGTTAAACTCCAGACTCAAACTTTTTCTTGGTAAGCTCAAATCGAAATAGTCTGGCCCATTTAAAGTGGTCCAGTCTACTCATCTGGAGTAGTAGAGCTTGAAAATGAAGAAGTAAGTGTCTTCAAGGTAAATGGGCAGCGAGTGAAACTGTATATCGGTCTAATGGACTCGATATGGAGTATTGATACTATCTATCTTGATGAAATATGAGTAATTGAGATAACTGAGTCGTGCCGCAATGATAAATCAGGCACTAGTGGGAGGCAACCCACAATGTTTTGTTGTAAAGCATTAGTTCAATTATTTTGTTATTTTAGTGCACTTTTTGATGTGTTTTTAAAGTGTGCAAGATGTAAAATGCAGCAAAAAGAAGGAATTATACAACTGGAAAAAGGGTTGAAAATCTGAGCTATGGTAACAAAAGTGACGGTCGAATTGGTGGACCACCAGTCACCTAACGGACCACCATTTCAACTGTGGCAAAAAAGCTAAAAAATTCATTCACTAGAGAAAGTTGATGGGCAAAGTGCCGGACCGTCATTTAATTGGTGGACCACCATAGTGACTGTCAAAATCAAGTTGAGATGCCCAGGTTCTGGTATGGTGCGACGGCCAAAGAGGTGGACCGTCACAAATTTGGTGGACTTCCACTTGGACCGAAAAAATTAGGCTAAAGTGACCATGTTCTGGTAAGGAGTGATGGACAAAATAGTGGTCCATCACATTTTCGACGGACCGTCATAGCAGCCGTCGCTATTACCCAAGCATGTTGGGTCGGGTTAAAATTATTCTTTATTTAAGTGACCCTTATTTGGCCCTATTGATTTTAAAGATGTAAAAGAGCGGTTACATATGTTGTACCCTTTTCAGCTTCTTCAACTGACAAAATTCCTTTGGATTCAAAGCAGCTCAAGTCATTTACTATTCCTAGGACTCTCTATCTACTCCCTTTTTCCCGATTTAAGTGACCACCTCTTTTCTTTATTTTCATCACAAACAACCTTGAGAGCAAATATAGAGTTTTAAGTGAAGCTTGATTTTGTAATTTGCAAGCTAGTAAAAGAAGAATCTAATGCAAAACCAAGGTATGAACATCACCCTTTTCTTCCCTTTTTGAATTGCAAAACATGAAATGAATTAGTGGTTTGTTGTTTAAAATTCCATCTTGTGTTAGTCATTTTCTTTGAGTTGTTGTAAGTTCGAAAACTTTAAAATGCACTGTTGATTGAAGTCTGAGTAAATCACGCCTTTCAAAGCGAGAAATTCTGTGTAAAAGTGTGAAATTGGTGTAAATTGTTGCTACACAAATGATGTTGCACAGCAAATGCTCAAATAAATGCCACACCATCCATGTTACCAATCTAAAATCAACAGTTCGGATATGCTGGCGCAATCCATTTTGTCATCTGACGAACAGATCAATAAATGTTGATTGAAGTCAACTATAAAGCCTTTTTAACTACCAAAAACCACAATCTCACATAAATCACACTAAAATCCATTAGGAACTGTGCCAATCATCCTCACACTCTAAAAATACCACAATGCAACCATTGGATGGGGTAAAATGGTCAAATCACATGCAAATGAACAATTCACATAAATCACTAAAATCACGTCATTACATTATCCACCACTAAGAATCTGGTTCGTTCTCGAACTAAAGACAAGAGAAATACCTGAATCAACAAAAAGATGGGGATAACTACCACATATATCAAATTTGACCTCCTACTTAGACTCATTTGCTGATCGATGTCTCCACTAAATCTTAACCGCGAGAATGTCTCTAAAATGTAACCGTCTAACATCTCTAGCTAGACTAGAGATGGACTCCTCAACCAAAGAAAGCCTTTTATCTAACTGGATCGAATCCCAAAGTATGAAAACATGAAAACTAGATGAACAACTGATAAATCTAAGCGTAATGCTAACTCATATGCCACATCTCCAATAGTCCAAAAGATATCAAAAGGTCTAATATATACACGGCTAAGCTTGCCCCTCTTCAAAAACCTCATCACACCCTTCATGGGCGACACTTAAAGGAAGACTCGATCACCGATACTAAATCTCAAGGTACGAAGTCTACGATTCGCATAGCACTTTTTCCTACACTGAGCCGCTAGAAGTCTATCCGAAATTATCCAAACTCTATCTAAAGACTCATGAAGTACGTTTGTACCTCGGTTCTAATCTAAGAAACCTCAAACCAACCAATTGGAGAGCGACAATGCCTATCATACAAAGCCTCGAAGGACCCATCTCAATACTGAAATGGTAGCTATTATCATACGCAAACTCCGCTAAAGCTATATGTTGCTCCCATTTACCACCAAAGTCTATCACATAAGCGTGGAACATATACTTCAAAATCTGAATAGTCCACTCCGACTGACCGTCGATCTGAGGGTGAAATATTGTACTAAGATCAATTTGAGTACCCAAATCCTTCTAAAAAGTCTTTCAAAGGTGGGACGTGAACACTAAACCTCGATCTAAGATAATGGACACTAGCACACCATGAAGATGAACTATATGGATCAACCTCTAAGCGCTGAAAGAAACCTGAATTGAAATAAAATGATCAAACTTAGACAATTGATCCTCGATGACCCAAAACACTATCAAAACCATGAGAAGTATGACGTAACCCAGTCAAGAATTCATATTGATTCATTCCTATTTCCACTCGAGAATGGGTAACCTCTAAAGCAAACCTCGCGTTCTCAATGTTCGGCCTTCACCTGCTGGCAACATAGGCAACGAGCTACAAAATCCACTAAATCCTTTTATATACCACCACACCAATAATGTTTTCTCAAATCACTATACATCTTAGTCACTCACGGATATTTGGAATATCTGGAATGATGAGCCTTCTCCAAAATCAATATAATCCAATCACCTATTCTAGTCACACACACTAGGCCTTTAATACTCAAAAACCATCTGTATCAAGTAAGGCTTCCTTATCCTCTCCGTTCAACACATTATCCTAATCACTTTCAACCTAGCATCACCAAACTAATGAGCCTGAATCTACTCCATCAAGAAAGACGTAGCCTTAGCAAATGCCAAAGCATGCCAGGTGTCGAAATATCAAACCAAAATATCTAGTTAGCTAAAGAATAAACCTCTAAGGCCAAAGGTCTCTCCTAAGTCAAAAGATGCACCAAGCTACCCATGCTAGTCGACTTCCAGATCAAGGAATCTGCAACCACATTAGCCTTGCCCAGATAGTAGATAATATCCAAGTCATAATCCTTAAGCAACTCAAGCTATCGACATTGCCTCATATTAAGATCTCATTAGGTGAAGAAATATTAAAGTTTGTGATGATATGAGAAGATCTCACAATAGATTCCAAACAATTAGTGCCTCTACAACTTCAAAGCAAATACAATTGCGCATAACTCAAAATCATAGCTAGGGTAATTTCTCTCATGGGGCTTCAACTGACGAGAAGCATGCGTAATTACCTTACCCTCTTACATCAACACAATACCTAACCCAACACCATAACCATCACAAAAGATGATAAACCCTATGCCTTTCTTGGGCAAAGTTAAGATAGGATCTGAAGTCAACAAATCGTTGAGCTTTTGAATGCTTGCCTCACAAGTATCAGATCACTGAAAGAAAATCTTCTTCTAAGTCAACTTAGTCAGCGAAGTGCAATAGATGAAAAAACCTTAATAAACCATTGATAGAAACATGCCAAATCAACACAACTCCGAATCTCGATAGGAGAAGTAGGCGTAGCCCAATCATAAACTATTGTAATATTGGTTGGATCAATATAAAACCATCCTTGGTCACGACATGACCCAAGAAAGAGACAGAATCCAACCAAAACTCATACGTGGAGAACTTAGAATACAACTTCTCCTCCCTCAGTCTCTGAAGCACAATCTGTAAATGTTCCTCATGGACAGCGTCACTCTTAGAATAAGTCAAGATATAATCAATAAATACAATGACAAAAGAGTATAGATAGGGTTGAAATACCTAATTCATCAA
Organism: Capsicum annuum; assembly: GCF_002878395.1. NCBI lineage: Eukaryota > Viridiplantae > Streptophyta > Magnoliopsida > Solanales > Solanaceae > Capsicum > Capsicum annuum. Next base: position 180,022,726 of record NC_061122.1, on the reverse strand, counting down.
CTCCATGAATGCAGTTGGGGCATTGGTCAACCCGAAGGACATAACCAAGAACTCACAATAACTGTACCAAGTTTGAAAAATAGTCTTTGAAAAATCCAAAGCTCTAATCTTCAATTGGTGATACCTGGACTTTAAATAAATCTTTGAAAACACTGAAGCATTCTAAATTTGATCGAACAAATCATCAATACGAGGAAGAGGATATTTATTCTTAACTGTCATATTGTTCAACTGTCGATAATCAATATGCATATGTATAGACCCATTTTTTTCTTCACAAACAAGACAGGTGCACCCCAAGATGATATACTAGGTCGGATAAATCCCTTATCCAACAACTCCTACAATTGATCATTTAATTCCTTCAATTCTATTGGGGTAATCCTATTAAGGCAAAATAGATATGGTCTTGGTACTTGGCTCAACATCAATAACAAAGTCAATATCATGATCCAAAGTCAAACCAGACAAGTCCATAGAGAAACATCCACGAACTCATAAATAATACAAGCAGTATCCAAAGAAGGAGGTAAAGTTGCACTAGTATCATAAATATGAGCCTAATAACATAAAGATCCCTTCTCAACCAAATGATGATCCTGAAGGAATGATATAAATCTCATAGGACCTAAATAAAGCACATATTCCAAGCTATCCTTGACACAAGTGGCGAAGCTAAGGTCACAGTCTTTGCATAACAATCTTGGACAATATAGTAAGGAGCTAACCTACCCATACCCAAGATAAGATTATAATCTACCATATCTAAGACAATTAGATCAACCCAAGTTCACCCCCAGCAAAGGTAACAACATAAGATCGGTGCACCCGATATATCACTAAAGAATCTCCTATAGGGTAGATACATGGATTGCATGGCAAGAGGCTCACTAGCAGAATCAAACCAAAAGCAAAACATGCAGACACATAGGATAAAGTTGATCTTAAATAAAATAACATAGATACAAATTTAAAATATATGGGGGCTGTACCTGTGATAATAGCGTCGAAAGCCTCTGCCTCTAGTCTGGCGGGTATAGTATAGCACTATCCACGACCACCATTAGACTGAGTAGCCCCGCGACCACCACCATGGGTACCAATATCTCTACCACATGCACCTTTAGTATAACTTTTACCTCTCAGTCGATATAGAAGTAGCCCTAAAAACACAGTGGGGATAGTCCTTGGCCAAATAACCTACCTTATCACACACAAAGCAACCTCTTTGGTTTGACTCAATAGGAGAAGGTACAGTTGAGCTAGAATAACCCTTGAAAGCTTTTGTAATAGAAAAGCCACTACCTAAACCCTTCAAGTCTACATGTACTAGTCCACCATGATGCCCACAAAAGCCTCTAAAATCTCTAGCTCACGTAGTATGACCTCTGAACTTGCCCTGACGATGCACCCTCTTGGATCCTCCCTAAAACCCTTGAAGAATAGATATAGTCATCCTAGCATGATCCACTATACTTTGAAATTATACCCCATACATTACCATCTGATTCGTAGCTAGCTGAAGACAAACATTCCTCTTCAAAACTTTTGAATCTTCTCAGACTTAGTGTTAATATTGGCATAAGAATATCTAGACAAGGCATGAAAGTATGTGTCCTACTCTGTAAGTCCTACTCTGTAACAGTTATGGAGCCCTGCTCCAGGTGATCAAACTTATTTCTCATCTAATCTCCCAAACTATATGGCACAAAATTATCTAAAAAGGTCTCAACAAACTGATTTTGAGTCATCTCTGGAGAATCGAGAGGTCTATAACTAACAAGTGATCTTCACCAATCTCTGGATGTATCTCTCAACTAGTAAGTAGTATAAGTAACCCCATGCGACTCAAGAGTACCAAGGTTATGCAACTTCTCACAACAATCAATCAAGAACTCATAGGCATCCTCACCTACAACATCACTGAACCTAGAAGAACCCAAATAAGTGAACCTCTCAAACCTCGTTTGGTCCTTAAAAGAAATTACTGCACTCGCAATAATAGAAGTCATAGTCAATCTGGCTAGCTGAGATCTCACCTGTGCAGGTAACATAGAAAAAGGTTGAACTCCTAGTCTCGAAATATCATACTTAGATACTAGAACAGAAGGATTAACAACACTTGGAGTTTGTATAGTACTATAAGCAGATATTGGCACCATTGGAGGATCTATACTCGAAATTGGAACACTATAGGCAGGCTCTAGCACAAACAAAGGTACAATACTCATAGCTAAAGGAACACCAGGTGCACTCAAAGGAACACCCTCTAAATAGGTCAGCAAGCGAATCAATAACCCCTCCAAGACTGGGGTAGAAGAACTTTATGGGACCAGAGTAGGCCCTATATCTCCATTATGTTCAACCCAAGGCTCAAGGGAGATCCCCCTAGTAAAACCTCTGGATGGGGAAGATCTATCCCGTTACAACCTTGGACCCATCCACGGCTCGCAACTCACCCTCTAGACTAAGCTCTCTCATCGAACGAAAACTCCCTATCTCTAGCCTCATAAGATCTAGTCCTCACTATCTACACAGAGAAGAGTGAAACCTATTAATACTTTAAGCCCATCTATGGCTCACAACTTACCCTTTAGACTGAGCCCTCTCATCGAATGACAACTCTCCATCTCTAGCCTCACAGGATCTAGTCCTCACCATCTGCACAGAGAAGAGTGAAATATGACTTAAAACCTATGGTATGAAAGAATCTGCATGATAAGGAACAAAATAAGAGAGCTTTCTAAAGATATCTTATAGCCTCTTAAAGATAGATACGAATTTCTATGTACCGATTTGCGAGACTAATAGACACACATCCTTACACTGATGAGACCAATGAAACCTGACTTTGATACCAATTTGTCACGACCCAGATACCCAGGGTCATAATGGCATATTTTGCAATAAACCTTGAGAAGTAAGTCTATCATCCAAATTAATATGAAATGAGAAATTAATATTAAAACCCAAGGCTAAACGCCTAGAGAAAAACTAAACCACACATATATAGAAAAAGCATAAATATATAACCAAAGATATCTTACAAATCACAAAACTTAGTGTCATAGTGTAAGAACTACTAAAATACATATCAAATGTCAAGAGACACAATCATAGTCCAAAAGGAACAAATTTTATCTCTAAATACAAATAAGACATGATCTAGATAAGAAGAGGTAGTAGAACAACTCCGAAAGCATAGATCATCCGCTACCTCAAATATACTCTAGATAACACTTGAATCAATTATTGTTCAGTGCACTCATACCTGAATCTACATTGGAAGAATGCAGTAGGGGTGAGTACGGTCCACCTGTACTCAGTAGGTATCATTGACCAACTGAAAAAGTAGAAAATAAAGCATATAAAATACGCACTATGCGCACATCGCCTGCAATAAAAAAATATCCCAAATGATAGACCACACTATCTCTCACTAACAGTTCTATAATAAAGACATATACCATATACAAATATCATAAAATAAGCATAAATATATACGTATACCAAATACAAGTATAAGAAAGAAGTATAAATAGATAGAGATTACATCAGAAATAGTAATACAACACAAAATGAGCATAATATATATATATATATATATATATATATATATATATATATATATATATATAATTCAATGAAGAAGATGATGATGATAATGGTGATGATGTGATGCTTGAGGTTGCCGCACAACCACCATATACACCTACTTACCTGTACTTCCAGGTAGGACCCATGTGGGGCTCGCAATCCATATATAATCCAATAACCAATACCAATATTTATGACTCCTCTCCGGCACATCCCTTGGCAGAGAGTCTATAAATATGTCACAGGTCAGTATTTTCAGTATTTCCAAAGCGGTACCAATATTTCACAAGTACATATAATATGAGGATGTAATGCTCACAACCAACCAGAATGAGATAGTCTAATGACCAACTAATATTCCAATCATGTGAGACAAGATTCACTCAATATGATAAAAGAGTAATATACACAAAGATATGTCATTAATACCACATAAATTCTAATTTAGGATTTTCACCAGATAGATACCACCAAATATACATACATAAATGACAATAACATCATATAAGATCTCACACGGTCACATATAGAAGATAATATCTCGAAACCACTAAATAGCAACAACATAGGCACCCACACGGGCACAATAAATTAATATATCCATTCTATGATTGGTTCTCATACCCCTAACACGATTTTATACCAATATTAACTACCTAACCCAGTTTGAAGAAAGTTAAGCCATAACCAACCTCAGATGCCGAAAATTGGTATAAACTAGCCTTTAATATTGAACTTTCACCTCACAAATATATCCAAAATCAATTAAAACACAAATACTATTTTCAGGTTGGGGTCAAAATGATTCCCCGAAATGAGTTATTGAAGAAAAGGTTAAAATTAAAATTTTAGTCCTAAAATATATTTTGTATGATTAAAGGAACTTATAGAAGAAAACCCAACTAAAAACGAATTGAAATTGGGATTTAAATCGAAGAATTTCCAATTTTAGGCCTTACGGGCCAAAATTTCCAAATTCCACCTTTCAATCCAAGTTTTAAAAGGAGTTAAATAATGAGAATCGAAGAAAGTAACTGAAATAGGAGTTTTGGAGATTATCCAAGCTTGAAAATGGAAAAAATTATGCAAAAACTCAAAATCCTAAGCTCCAAGTCTCGAAAATGGTGAAAATCATGAAACTAGGGGATTTAACACACTGAAACATTGCTTAAGAGACCACCTAGTGGCTTAAGCAGTCATCGCTTAAGCGATCAGGTGTCGCTTATACGATGCCCGCCTCATCGTGTAAGAGACTTAGCTGTTGCTTAAGCGACTGTCTGCTAAGCGATGGGGGAGTCTCTTACATGATGCCCCTGCTGGTTGCTAATCGATTAAGCCAACAAAAAATACGACGCTTCAAACTCAGTGGCGATATTAGATTATTGAAAAAATATCATTTTCACAAAGTTGACCTCTGAAAACCAATTTCACAACTTTGTGAACGGAGGATCAAAATGAGATATAAAAGTTGTAAAATTACACCGACTATGTTATCAACCAAAAATAGATATTTCGGATCTGCTATTGCAGTTCGTTTGGTCATCTGATGCGCAGATTAATAAATATTGACCAACGTCAGCAATAAAGCCTTTTTAACCACCAAAAATCACAATCTTGCACAAATCACATCAAAATGTATTAGGAACTGTGTCAATCATATTCACACTCAAGAAATACCATAATGCAACCATGGAGAGGAGTAAAATGATCAAATCACACAGAAATAAATAATTCACATAAATCACTAAAAATTAAGTTATTAAAAAATCAAATGATAAAAAAATACACTAAAAATATATTATTGATATGGTTTGGTCAAATGACCTACATATTAAAAACTATATCAGAAAGCATAAAATCTATCTAGAGAATAATTTTCCCATAAACAAGATTCTTTTAGAATACTACATTATGTATGTTATTATGTTATGCTTGAGAAAAAAATCTTCCATTTATAGAAGTCCAAAACTTCTTATCCAAAAAAGAATTAACCAATTATGAAAGAGTTCTTTTCCTACAAGGAAACCTTTTCGACCAAGAAAACCCTTTTAAAGTAAAACACATTTATTGTAGAATTCAAGTAAAGTATGAAATTCAAGGTAATGCTTGTATCTATTTATAATCTTCATAGAGACATACAAAAGATTGTTATAACATCATATTATGCAAAAAGATTATAGGAGTGGTTAAACAATGTGAGAGTTATATCCATAATGATGTGTGGAGTAGTAAAGGATTAACTACATATCATGAAAAAGATTGATGGAAGTGACTTAATCGATACAAGTTATATGAACATCGACCATAATTATATCATTTTATAACAAAAAATTTATAGTGAATAAAATGAGAAACGGACACAGCAGCTTGAATATATAGCTGAATATAATATGTCTTTGCCCTGCATTGGCCATAAATAGATTCTTGATCCACAATAAAAGAGACCAATAAAACTCAACGCAATACAAACAAAGACAGTGGAATAAATTTCTCAACCTAATTGCTGAAATTATATTTTATTTTTCAAACTTTGCTCTAGAGCTACTTAGATTGACACAAATCAATGGACGGATTAATGGTATGCTAAATATGCTATTTTAAAAGGATTGTAGAAAGGGTAAATTGGCCAAATTATAATCTATTATTTTAAAAGAATTATTAAAAAGAAATCTAAAATAAACAAAGGTACTCCGATATGGTAAACCACAATAAATGTAAGCATATAAAATCAAACATGAATAGAGGTCTCTCAAATCTATATCTATATCTATAACCTATAATTTATAATATATTAAAAGTGTGAAAGCCCTTAGAAATATTGATTGAACTTTTTGCCCTTCATTAAAAGTCTTTGGTTTAGACTAAATCGTCTTTTCACAATTTTTTCTAATATTTAAAAGTTAAAAAATAATTAAATATATTTATAGTAAAATCTTTCTTTATAGTATTAAATATATTTGTTTGTATTACCGTAATATTTAAATTAGCTACAATCCTATTTTACTACAATTAGCCAGTTTATTTTTGGGTTTTTGAAGTTTGAGTTGAAAACAAACATTAAATTCTCACTATAATTAGTAGTATCAAATTATATTTCTATTCCACATGAATTAAAAACAATTACCACCATTTATTCCTATCGAATTATGAAGAATTGGAGATCATACGGCAAAGAGAAGTCCTAATAGATCATGCGGATTGTAAGTCTATATATATGCCTATTATTTGTTTGTTTAATTTTCTTATTTTTTTAAAAAGTTTCAATAGGGTTCTATAGTTATTGTACATTACATTTGCAGCAATTTTTCTTTTGAAAGCACAATTTGTTAACCTTTATTTTGTAGATCTTTATTATAGTTCACATCGTTTATTTAATTTTATTTCATGTTAACGTTAGTTTCATTGGTGAAACTAATAAATTGTCCTTTTTGTTTATAAGTAGCGTTTGTTATTGAGTTTCTAACATAATTTTTTTGTTTAATTTTCAGGTTCTGATTTTCTTTTCTATTACGTGGTTTTATTTATCAAGAACAACAAAACATTTTTAATGTTTGTAAGTAACTTTCGTTACTGAATCTCCAACATAATTTTGTGATTTTAAGTTTAATTTCAGGTTTTCTTTTTTATTACATTGAATTTGTTTATCATTATCTTTATTATGAGTGTAATATTATACTCACTACATCATGCTAATTTGTGGAAATTAAATGTATATTCATATTTATTTGCTCAGTTATAAAAGTCTAAGATCACCTGTTTTAATGGACACATTAAAAATTCATTTTCTTGATTAGGCAAAATGTATAAAATCTGCTTTGGCTAGGTGCACGTTTGATTCAAAAGTATAAAAATATGTGTGTTTTTACGTATTCTTCTTCATCTTTTTTTTTGTTTTTGTATTGATTATTTTATTTTGTATTGATTATATATATCTTCTCTCCTTTTTCTTTCTCTATTTGCTGGTTCCAGAAATATGTAATTTCTTAGCAATTTATTTTCAAGTATTTTCACTTATATTTGCAACAAATTTTTTATTATTAGGCTATTACTTTATGATTTTATTGTTGATTAGAATAATGTCCTTTTTTTTTCCTTTTGCTAAATTCAGTATTGATCTAAGTTAATCATCCTATTTTCTTAATTACATAACAAACTAATACTAATATATTAAAAAGTGAAAAAAGGGAGTTGATGGTATGGAATAACAGTGCGTATGATGTTGTCGAAAGTGAATAGAAAAAATTCCAACTCTAATTATGATATACAATATAAAAAACTCAACGTTACCAATATCTACTTCACAATTAAGATACATCTACTTTGAACTCGAGCATTGCATCTAATATAGTTTTATACATTTGGACCGGAAGTAATTTGAAAATTTCTCTATCAACATATGTTTTATACATAGGTTGAATTTTTATATCTATCTAAAATACTTTTTATTGAATAGTAATGCACATTTGTATAATTATAAGTCTGAATAAGTAGGAATTCCATAATGTCATATGCGCCAATTAAAATTCCTTCAATATATTGTTACTAATATTACTAGTTAGAATACGTTTAGGTGGGAGGGAAGAATAATTGTTATATTTTGTTTAATAGTTTTGATACTTTAATATAAGCTGCCTCTTTATAAAATATTGATTGATTCACACTAAAATTTTTGACTTTCACTGGACGTTTACGATTGGATAAATGTCAATCACTCCAGCTAATTTCTACTAAAAATTCACTAACTTTGTTCTTTTAGAGCACATATATAAAGAAGAGCTTGTAGTTTAAAATAAGGTTGACAAGTTTGTTTCACCACAAAAATGTTAATGTTTTATATTTCAGTTGCAATCAAACATGTAACTGGAGGTTAAAAATAATGTATATTTATTTCATATCTATATCTATAATATATTAATATATTAAATGTGTGAAGGGCCTTAGAAATGTTGTTTGAACTTTTTACCCTTAATTAAAAGTCTTTGCTTTAGACAAAATAGTCGTTTCACTATTTTTTCTAATATTTAAGAGTTGAAAAATAATTAAAAGTATCCATAATTTATACCTATAATCTATATCTATAATCTATAATCTATATCTATAGTATATTAAAAGTGTGAAGGGCCTTGAAAATATTGATTTAACATTTTACCCTTCATTAAAAGACCTCACTTTAGACAAAATCGTCTTTTCACTTTTTGTCTTCAATTATTATATCATTATTTTTATAAAATTGATAATAATTTAAGGAGTCCTAAAAATATATGGTAAGATGTATTACGAGAACTCAATAATTAAAGAGTCCTAAAAAATATGGTAAGAGAATAATACAATTTAAAAATTAAGAAATCCTAAAACATATGATAATAATTAATTCCTAAAATATATGGTAAGAAGAATATAATTTACAAATTAATAAGTCCAAATTAATATGGTAAGAGTTTCAAATTTTCTCTCTTCCGCATGAATGTATTTTTCTTCACAATGGTCCAAGTTGAAATTTTTCTTTTTATTAAAGTTGATTAAATTTTTTATATAAATATTTGTCTTATTTGCATTGTATACCATAATTAGAGTACTTTTCAATGTTTTTAACTTATATAAGTACTTTTAAATTCAACTAATTTAAATCACATTAAACACATTTGATTGATTATTTAAATTTTAGAGAAATTGTGAGCTCATTAAAAGTACTTTTTCCAAAAAATCAATCCCTTTTTGACCGGATTGATTAATTTAATACTTTTCTAATTTTAAACACATTTGATTTTCATTAAAGCTTTTAACACTAGATTTGTTTAATAGCATTTAAAATTAAAGTTCATTTATATAAATTATAAGTACGTCACTTAGGCATAACTATTGGCATTTGTAATGTGGATGTTGTTGGAAGCACCTATAATATTTATAATTATTTTGCAAGACTAATTTTATAAGCCTATAAATTAAAAAAGGGTCCCTTATCTTCGCTTCCTGTTTATATATATATATATATATATATATATAAAGTGAAAAATAATTTCAAAACAAAAATCAAGAAATTTTATAGTTAAACGAGTCCTAGGTTTTCTTAATATCTTTTTAAATTTTACTCTTTTTTTTTTTCATAATTGTGTTGAGACTTGAGGTAAGTAGTGAAATGGTAAAAGTTACTTCAAAGTTTAAACTCGTGCTTATCGATGTCATTCTCCCTTTCTCTTTACCTTTCTTTGTTTATTCTTCTTTGGACACAGTTGAAGAATAAATAGCCTCGACCCAATTTAATATAAAATCAAATACAAAAAATGACGATCCATTAATCACTTAAAATTTTTTGTGGTAAAAATATATATGTGCTTATTATAAAATATGTGTTTAATGTTGTCAAACTAGTGACTGTTGTCCACATCACACGTCACTTTGTATTTGCACCGGCTGCTTTATTTTTGTATTTTATATAGTATGGCTGAACTTGTGGTCTTCCTTCACATTCTTTCCACCCTTTTGAACTTACCGGTATGTCTATGTAACTCTACATAATCACAACACGTGAAAATCTTCTAACATAATTATAGCATGTTAAAATCTCCCAACGGCCTGCCAAAGTACATAGTGAAAATTGCCGTATTCGAAGTTTTAAGTTTCAACATGAAAGTCTGCAACATGAGTCTTGTCGTTTCATTTTTGTAATTTCTCTATTGTGCTGTGATGGCGATGTATTGTCCATCCAGTGGCACACATGTCTAGATTAAGCAATTTTGAAACACCACAACTGCATCACCATTGTGTCATTGTGTATGTATAACGTGTCTTAAAAATCATCGAATTTGCTCATATAAAAGGTGCATGAAGCGACAGATGCGCTTAAAATTGTTGTCTGATGGTTCTCAGGTTCCGTGGTATTTTGGAAAGTAAAGTCTTGCCCAGAAAGCCATCTCTTTCCACTACTAACAAGGGAAGAAACCAACAATCATCACATCAATAATATAATTAGTATTATAAACTGCATAATACTTTAGAAAAGTTGCATATTTTTATTGTTAATCCGACTACCCTTCTACACTTACATTCTTATTGTAAATCCTGTACAACAGAAATTTAAGTGATTTTATGCATGCATGTGTTAAAAAAATGTTACCCATTTTTAAGAACAACAAATATCCAGTAATATTTAATGACTTTTTTTAATAATATATAAATACATGCGTCTAGAAAAAATTTAATTAAGAATAATTAAGTACTTAGCAATAGTAGCACTGTTGTACATTTCAATGTCGCCTCTTAAGCTCGTATTTTTTCATTATTAGTGTTTTGTCCATTTCTTCTCCAATGAAAATAATGTTTGCTTTTCTTCCTTTCATTTGGACATATTCGTCGTAGACTTCTCGTTTTATTTGGATGTAGTATCTTGTAACACTATTATTCGGAGTCACCGACAATCAACAACCATTATAGTGTTATACTTCTCTATTTCACCATTTGCTACTGCCGCATTAGAAGGATTTGTAATATTTTTGACATCTTTCGCTACATAATATAGGTAAAATGGAAATGACAATAGCGAGAAGATGACTCATTCTTTCACTTAAATATGATCGGTCAATATTTGGCACTCTTAAGAGGAAATTATTTTCAGAATATAAGTTGACATTGAATGCACGTGTGGCATACGAAATGCACATGATGCATGTGTTGTGCACGAGATGCACAGGAGGTGCATGAAATGCACGAGAGGTGTGTGTGACGCACGACACTTGTCATATATGAAAAAAATAATTTTATTAAATATACTTGAGATTCACCTAGGTAAATATATTTAGAAAATGTGTCATTCTTTCTGACAGGTAAACTCTATAATATTCATGCCTTCAATGATGAGGGAAAAAATGAAAGATTCAATTAAGTTGTTTAATCTCCTAAGTAATTCACACTTGGAAAAGTATAACTCATACGTGTTTGGTCATATGAAAAACAAGAGTTTTGAACATTATACTAGTATATAAATAATTTTCTAGAAGATAACTTATACAATCCGATATATTTAAATAACTTAAGTTCACGTGAGATCTAAGTAATATGGGACTGGGGAAAGAATCTATTTGTCACTTTTGATAAAGTTCCTGATTGTGAACTTTGATGCGGTTTTGGGATCACTCGTAACTGTTGTCATATCGTACGTCTCTTTTTATCTGCACCAGGTCCTTTATTTTTGTATTCCATATAGTATAGCTAAACTCGATGCCTTCCTTCAAACTCTTTCCATCCTCTTGGATTTATTAGCAGGTCTATGTAACTCAACATACTCACACTACATGAAAAATCTCCCCATAGCTAGGCTAAGTACTTAGTTAAATTATCCGCATCTGGAGTTGCAAATTTTAGCATGCAATTCTGCAACATGAGTCTCATTTCTCCATCTTTGTCATTCCACTATTGTGATAGCGACGTGTTGGCCATATGATAGCATACGTGGTTCAATTAAGTAGTTTTGAAGTATTGCAGTTGCATCGCAATAAATAAAATCGACGGTACTCAAAATTTTACAGTTCATGTAGAAATATCTGTCATAATAGGTGGATAACATATCTTTAAAGCCATCAAATTGACACCTATAAAAGGAGTTGTTATCAATAGACGCCCTTAACACTACTGCCTGATTGTTCTGGGGTCCGGACGTATTTCAGAATGTAATATTTTGTGTCATGAAGCCTGGACCATTCACTTAAAAGAAAAAAAAACATTGGTGATATCTTTTGTTTTTTTTTTTTTAGATAAATTACGCAAATCTTAAACTTAAGAGGCTATATTACGTAATATCCCTTATTTTTTTTAATTTACATAAAATCTCGATTTTCAGCTTTACTCTTGATACATATCAACAAAACTCTACATTCTATTTTTACTCCACCATTAACTCATTCAAACTATTTTTTTTCAAAGATTTTCTTCCCTAAAACATCTCCCTAATTGTCAACAATTAAATCATCTTCCTTCCTGTTTTTTTCTCCTCCATTAATGCTTAAATCATCTTTTTTCCTGATTTTTTCTTCTTCATTAACACATGCAACTATTTTTTTCCTCTATTCCTAAAATCTCTCCCAATTTTTTTTTCTAAATCGATTTATACATATATAAATTTATTCTGTTATTCATACATGTTTATTCTTTTAATGGTGATTCATGTGAATGATAAATATGATATCATTATATGAGTATTATGGTGATTCATATGATAAATACAGTTTGTAGGGATTTTAACGGGTGATACATATTGTATTATGGTGATTCATATGATATTAATGGGTAATATATATGGTATTATGGTAATTCCTATGAAAGATACAGTTATTTATTTCAATTATTGTGTGATTTATATGTTATTAATAAGTGATACATTTTGTTCACACTGTATCTAAAAATGGAGCAGCCATTCCTATCATCGGAGCTCACTGTTCCGGTGAACCAGCGCTGGACCACTAAAAAATGATTCACTCACCACCGGAAATCCCCATAATAGCCTACTAAAAAAATTACCCCCGGCATCATCAATTATTGGGTGATTCATATCTATTATTAGCATATGATCCCATCTACTTTCTCTGTATGCGTGATTCAAAAAAGCTTCATTATTAGCATTTGAAAAATATGCTGGTTGAGATTCAGGGGAAATATTGAGATTGAGATGATGTGCAGTAGTGGTGGAGGTGGCGGAGGGGCGGAGGAGATGGCGACGAATGAGATTTTGGAGTGAAGCTTTGTTGGTTAAGCTTTGAAGTCTACATACAGCAGCCACGTTTGGAACAAGATGAAATAGTGGCGTTTATGACACTGATGAAAATGTTGGATTGAATTGGATTGACAGAAATTAGAGTATTGGAATTTTTTTAATCTGATTAATTTATTGTGCGACTGATTATGTGTGATTTGGTCCACAGAATAAAAGAAAAATCTCTTATTTCCTTAAATAAATATATTATCATTTTCAAATGTATCAATTTTTTATATGTATCATCGTACAACATATGTATCACCATTTCAAAAAATCGGGATAAAATGTAATTAACAAAATAATTGAAATTTTATATAATATCACTTAAAGATTCAGAATCCTTAAATAAATTTCTGAATCTTTAAGTGATATTATATAAAATTCTGATTATTTTGTTAATTACATTTTATCCCCGTTTTTTTAAATGGTGATATATATGTTATACGATGATACATATAAAAAAGTGATACATTTGAAACTGACAAAAATATTTATTTAAGAAAATAATAGATTCTCTTTTATTCACTGAATTCTTTTATTTAAGGAAAGATATCTAATTTTTCTCTTTTTTAAGATTTAATTCAGGTGTTTTAATTATGTTTCTTTTTTTTAAGGAAATAATATATTCTTTTTTATTCATTGTATTCTTTTATTTAAGGAATGATATCTAATTTTTCTCCTTTATTTTAGATTTAATTTAGGTGTTTTAATTATGTTTCTCTTTTTTTTTTGTCTTTTATTACGAAAGATACGTTTTTTTTGTATTTTTTTCTCTTTTTTTGCCTTTAATTTCATCTTTAATTTTAGTCTGCTTTTTTTTAGATTTAATTTTAATTATGTTTCAATTCTACTTTTAGTCTTTTTTTTTTTTTTTTGAAATATTATTACTTTTGTTTCCTATACTGACTACACTATTACCTTTCATTAGTAACATATGTATCACCCAATAATTGAAATAAATAATTGTATCTACCATATGAATCACCATAACACCATATATATGAATCACCCAATAGTTGAAATAAATAATTGTATCTACCATATGAATCACCATAATACCATATATATCACCCATTAATATCATATGAATCACCTAATAATTGAAATAATTAATTGTATCTACCATATGAATCTCCATAATACCATGTACATAAATTACACAATAACTGAAATAAATAATTGTATCTACCATATGAATTACCATAATACCATATATATCATCAATTAATATCATATGAATCACTCAATAATTCAAATAAATAATTGTATCTACCATATGAATCACCATAATACAATATGTATCACTCATTAATATCATATGTATCACCCGTTAAAATCATACAAAATGTATCTACCATATGAATCACCATAATACCATATATATGAATCACCCAATAATTGAAATAAATAATTGTATCTACTATATGAATCACCATAATACCATATATCTCACCCATTAATATCGTATGAATCACCCAATAATTGAAATAGATAATTGTATCTACCATATGAATCACCATAATACAATATGTATCACCCATTAATATCATATGTATCGCCCGTTAAAATAATACAAAATGTATCTATCATATGGATCACCATAACAAACATATAATGATATCATATTTATCATTCATATGAATCACTATTGAAAAAATAAACATGTATGAAAAGCTAAATAAATTTATATATGTATCAATAATTTTTTTTTTTTTTAAAGGGAGAGATTTTAGGAGAGAGAAAAAAATTGCATGCGGTAATGGAGGAGAAAAAAATCAGGAAGAAAGATGATTTAAGCGTTAATGGAGGAGAAAAAATCTGGAAGGGAGATGATTTAATTGTTGATAATTAGGAAAGGAAATCTTTGAAAAAAATAGTTTGAATGAGTTAATGGTAGAGTAAAAATAGGATGTGGGGTTTTGTTGATATGTATCAAGAGTAAAGTTGAAAATTGGGATTTTATGTAAATTTTAAAATGCAAGTGATATTAGGTAATATAGTTTCTTAAGTATGAGATTTGTGTAATTTATCCTTTATTTAAGTTACCCTTTTTTTAAAGCTAAATTCGGGCATAGGCCCATTTATTATTAGTAGTATAAATAACATAAATACTAATTCTTTTGAAATTCTGTGTATATGTTGAAATATTTGTAATATGTTTAGAAAGTTGAAATTTTTGATAATATTAAAAATATAAGTTGTGTATTTGTGTAATTTTAGTTATTAAAAAGTTTGACATATCAGGCCCAAAAATAGCCGACCCAAAAAAATTAAAACGCATCAGCTATTACATCCCTTTCCCAAACCAAAACATCAAATTAGGAAAGTGAAAGGTCAAAAATCAAAACATTCTTGATATCAATAATATTATTAGTGTATAGTTTTAACAGAATAATATCATATTTTCATAATTAATTTGAATAGTTTGATGAGAAATTCGAGTAAATTATTAATTATGAACAATTGAGTACTTACCCATGGTACCACTGTAGTTCTAATCGAAGGATGAAAAACAAATCTACGGCTCTGATTAATAGTAAGATATTATATTTAGAGTTGTGCATATTTTGGTTTAAACCGAAAAATCAAACTGAAATTTTAATTTTGATTTGGGTTTTTAATTTCTCAGATCGGTTTCGGTTTTAAATTTTTGAAATTTGATTAAACGGTTTGCTTTTTGGTTTTTCAAAATAATAATTCGGATAAACCGATTAACCAAAATTTTATAAATAATTAATATTCTATATATATTTTATTATATATATAAATAATATTTAATATATAATAATATAATATAAATATATAATAGTAACCCTAATAACTAATAAGTAATTGCATGCCACATACAACTAACAACATACATCAGTCCAATAGTCGAACAATCGATCAAATGATAGACCGCCGGCGAGATCGTCGTCTATATAACAACACCAAAGCCGGCGACCAGACGACCATTATGGGTTTCAGCCTGAGTGCCGGCTGTGGTCTTTCCGGTAGGGACCACTCTTCTGAGTTTCGACTGTTTATGCAAACTTATGCATAATGAATTTATATATTATGTTAAACTTATGATTATATAATTTAGTTTCATCCATGTTGAGTTATTTATATTTGAGAATGAAAAATAGGTTTGAATTATTTTTTTTTTATAAAAAAATCATTAATTTTAAATGTCCAGTCATAACAAAGAGAGGTTCACTATTTTAATCTTCAAAACCGAAATAAAAATCCGAAATAACCGAATTGAATTTGTAGAAACCGAGCCAAATCGAATTTATTTCGGTTTAGTTCAGACTGTCATTTTTGTCAATTCGAAAATTAAAAAATCAAAATGATATTAAACTATCAAACCAAACAAATTGAATGCCCAGCCCTAACTATATTCAAAACTGATTCGAGTTTCGCGTGGTTATTAAAATCTTATAAAATTTATGAAATGATAATTATTCTTTGGATATCTATACATAAAGAAAAATCCAATTAATAAACAAGTATAATTAAAACTTTGATAATCACATATTCAATTTCTCTCCACAATCATGTAGTTTTAAAATATTCAAATATTTTTAACAAAGTTTTTAAACAACTCATCTGAGGTAGAGGTCAGGTCTCCATACACCTTAATCTTTCAAATTTTACTTTGTGGGACTATGTTGGATATATTGTTGGAGTTGTATATACACTATCGAATTTTTCTTTTATTTTGAGAAATACTATAAATATATTATTTTCTTTGACTATCTTTTACATAATTTTAAACTCTAGTAATTTATATAATTTTTTTTATATGTGTAAATTTTATTTTAAAATACAAAAATTTTATGGAAAAATCCATAATTTTTTTTAATGATAAATAAATTACTTTTCCCTACATTTAAGGATTTGTTGCAATTAATAAAATGACATATATATTACAATAACAATACGCATAAATATTGAACTAATCATAACTATTCTAAAAATTGGAAGCCACTTAGTTGAAAGTTGAAAGATCAATTTACCCATTAAATATTGAACGACCGTTTTGCTCTTCCATTTAAAACTGAAAAAGTAAACTTACAATGCAATGTATTAACTTAAAACTGTTTTTTATAATTAATTAAAATCTGAACTTTCCAGTAAATAACAATGTTATAATTCCCACTTAATGCAACCTATTTTATGCGTCTTGGACTTTCAGCTTCCAATGCATTTCGTAAATATAAAACTAACGCCAGCCTTTAGAATGTGTACTTAACGCATTGAAGATTTGTATAACTTCCGACTTTTGAACTAATTCTGATCCCTTATTTATTTTGGGGTGAAAATCATTTTTCTTCCCTAACTTTACCTTGAAAATTAAGCTTTGAACAATAATTATATTCTCCCTTTATTCTTATTGAATTTTTAAAATGCCTATTGTACCCTCTCATCGTCAACTTTTATTTTTACTTCTTTAAAATCCATATAACAAATTTTTCATTAAAACATGAACATTGTCTTCTAGACGAAAAAAGTGAGAAATACTAATTAAGTATATAATCTAATGATGATCTATAATGAAGTAAATTAATATAATAAAAAAATTAGCTTTATTAATAATAATCAAAACTCTGATATTTAATTTACAAGTGAAAATAATAAGTAATATTAACTTTATAAACATATTTCAATGCAGAAAATATAAAATAATGAATAAAAATAAGGCCAAATTTTTAAAGAGTATATATTTAGATAAATTATAGTTTATGTAATACCCTATTAATGACAATCGCATCGTATTTATTTATAATATCGTTTCTTAGCACTTGACTTTCATACTAAAAATAATTGTTTTAGTTTACTTGTCCAATTTATGAAATCTAGGGAATTGTATTATGTTTTTTAACTCTTAGTATTAAATAACTACACAAAGTAGTAGTATAGACAAATTAAAAATTTTAAAGTATAATTAATAAGATTAATTCAGTAAAATGCACCTCTATATAAATTTTTTTTAAGAGTTGTGTCAAGTCAACAAAAGTCAAGTAACTTGAAACGGATGTAGTATGAGAGTGGTGAAACACAAAAATATATACACGCATGTACGTACATACATATATACAACTTCAGGGTGGCTAGGTTGGGAACAAGTTATTTTGGAATTAGTTATCCCGAAATAAGTTGTACCAATATGGATATGTGATAATTTATCTCATCACTGTGGTATATATGGTGGGATAAATAATTTTGAGAATAACTAATACCTCTAACCAAACACAGGATAAAATAATCATGAATTTTATTGTTGAATTATTATAATCACACCCACACCAAATGACTCTCTAATACAAATAATATTGAAATAACGATCTTAAAAAATAACATTAAATTTTGTGATAAATGTATAAAAAGTATTATTTTACTTATAATGTTAATAAACTTAATTACAATGTTATAAGTACCAAGGTTAAAAAATTAAATATTATATATAATATAAAGAGGTATTACTGCTTACGCTCACCAATACCATAGTTTGAATATAGGACGATCGTTGCAATAAAGCTCAACTCACGTTGAGGTCGAATTCTTGAGGAGTGAGTCTAGTCCTCAAAACCTAAAGGTGTTGATGGCTTCTAAGTGTACGCCCATAGTGTAAACAAAGTAAAATGTATGAATTAAAATGAAGGGGAATGGTTTGAGAAATTCTTCGACCAAAATCAAATTAAACTACCAACTTAAAGTGAAGATTGTGGTTAAGATTTTGATATGGGATAAATCTTGAGATTATGTCTTCCTAGGGGCAAATAATGCATAGGTCATGATAATTAAGTGCACATTCTAGTCATCAACTACGTTGGTAGGCCAAGTTCGGAATTCTTGAGGCTAATTTGTCAACAAACCTCAAGATTATCATCCATGAACCCTTTCAGATACCTCATAGATGTGGAAATTAAATCCACTCAATACCTCAATTAGGCATCGCTATTTCTAGAAAGATGCCCAAGACTTAGCTAGTTCTCAACTCACCCTTATTTATAAGATAGTGAAAAGAGAACAAACTACATCTACTATTGTTTCCTATTGTCTTGTCATACATATCCCCCTTTCAAGGATGATATAGGATCCAAAAGTTCACTCGCATCTCTCTTTCAAAGATGATAAGAGCTTTTGAGAATTTGGGGTTATAACCCATAAATTCCAATTAAATTAAGCAAGCAATAGTGAAACCCACAATCAATGACCAAGAATTTACAATAATAAATCACAACCCACACATATTTGCACCCTATTTCAACATAATTCTAAGATAAATTATTTAGCTACTCATGAAGTTAGGGAAAATAAATATACCAAATTGATTGTTCAATGCTTCGATTAAACTTTGCAATCAAGAAAAATTCAATATCAACCTCCAATTAAAACCAATACTAATTAAAAAATTAACAACACTTAATTTTTCCAATTTAGTAGGGTTTATAAAATTTCCAATTTCAATTTCAACATTGATGAATACCAAATGGGAAAGGGTTTTATCCTTTTAAAGGATTTGGGGTTTGTTGCATAAATTTATAGAATTTCCCCTGGGCATAAATCCACGTTGCCGCGATAGCGACAGATTGCCCGCGATTGTGGTCACCACGATCTCCTTTAGATCATTGCGACCATTGACTTTGACCTATTTTGATTGGTTGCAATCGCGGCCCTCAAACCACGATCGCGGTAACTAAGACCATTTCCTGTTAGGGTCTTCCAGCTGTACTTCTCATCTATTTTTTATCCCTTTTAACCTCAATTCCACATCTCTCCTTTCTATCACCTGTATACCTGGAAAATGTGAAAAATAGTGCATTCAACTAACAAAGTTGTCTCATTCATACCTTCAAATCATAGTAGTGTGAACAATTTTTGGATGTAGATGAGTGGTAAATTAACCACCCATCAACACCTCTAACTTAAACCTTTGCTTGTCCTCAAGTAACACTACTTCTTATTCAATGAGACAATGCATCTTTAAGCCCATTTGTACACTCAAATAATCATAATGACTTTAAACTTGACTAAGACTACAAGTAGCTCTCACACATGGGCAAAACTATTCTCATGACTCCCTTTGATAAGAAATGCAATCTCCAAGATGCAAAGGACTTTAAAAAACAACAAAGCAACAATTACTAACGCTATAGAAGTAACTCTCTATTGACATCAACTCCACTATACTCCTTTTGCCTCATTTTTTGGTACATGACAATTTCACCCACCTTAATTTGTTTACATACCTTCTCACAAGAAGGAAATTTCACACACACCAAATTATCTAATATACAACAAGGGATTTAAGTGCAAAAATCTCTCTCACACAAAGACTCTCAATGCTAATAAGTACTATACCATAAGATTGAACTTACTTTCAATCGCTACTACAATGAATACACTTGGTTGAAGATCTCGAAGGATTTTGTGAGCTTGTAATGTAGGTTCGGGAAAGGATAGGATATCATTTAGGAACAAAGTGGCTACACCCTCCTTGAACATATACATCACACTATTCCATTCAACTTTTAACCATGGACCACTTCTTTTATTTTCACACAAAAAATATGCCTATTTTAGCTACCTTGATTTACCCATTTTTTTGAAGGCATCTTTCATTCGCTTATTTCTTTTGCAATGTATGCCTCATTCTTTTTTTCATCATTTCTTTCTTTTTTACTTTTTTTTTTAAATTTCTTAGCTTATAGGCATCCACTTACATTACCATGGACTAGTATCATCTCTTCTAAACTTACCACCCCCAACTTATGTATTTGGACTCAAGTTTTATTTTTCACATTCAAGAAAGATAGGGTTCAAGAGAGGAAAAAAACTTTAAATGGTTTGAGGTTTGTAATGTGGTTGCCAAAGAAAGGCTTGAAGGCTAGAATGGGTAACTAAGGGTACTATTCTATGCATAGGTAGGCTATTTAGGCTAAAATGGGTTCCTATGCTCACAAAGATGGCCTAAGATCATTTTACCAACTAAGTATAATCACAATTAGCCTTGAGAGACTAACAGGGCAAAAACTAGATGGTACAAGTATTGAAGATAATGATAAGATTACTTAAAGATAAACTCTATTTTTTAGTGATAAGCTTCAGTAGTTAGTATCATGTTACTAGTAGAGTTCATGTTACAACAAAACTCTAATCATAGCTAGTTTAAAACTTGTACTAGGACTCTAATGTATGTGTAAGTCTACTGTACTGTGTGTATATAAATAAACTGTTGCTGTACTATGTAAAAATCATCAATATACAAATATCTTTTCTACATAGCATCAGATTCTCACATGGTATCAGAAAGCTAAGCTTTTCCCGCTAACCAATTCTCTGATTGCTAAAACAGTCATATTCCAAAATGGCATCAACCTCAAACTCACTCTAAACTTCCTCACTGCACCACCTCATTGCTTTTGTTCCTATTAAGCTTAAGCCATCAAATTATTTGATATGGAGAACTCAAATTTTGCAGCTTATTTATGTTATGAGATTAGCCTATCTCATTAAGGATGAGTCCAAGGCAGAAACCATTGATGAAATTGCGTCCAGCAGTGACAAAAATAGTGGTAAAGCCACTGACAAGAGCAGTGACATTGATAATTGGGAGGATAAGGATGTGTTATTGAGGAGTTGGATCTCTGGTACATTATCAGAAGAAACTGTGTACCATATTGTAGGCAGTAAAACTGCCAGGGAAATGTGGGAAATCTTGGAGGAAACATACCTCCAAGCCACTAAGGACAAAGAGTTCCAGTTAAAGTAACAACTTCAAACTATTAGACTTGGATCTAAGTCTACTGATGAATTCTTGAAGGATTTAAAAGGCATATGTGATGGTTTAGCAGCCATACACAAGCCAGTGTCTGAGGATAGTAAAATAATCAAGTTTACCAGAGAGCTAGGACCCAAGTACAAGACATTCAGGACTGTTATGCTTGGTAAGCCTCCCTATACAAATCTGAACCAATTAGTTAATGCTTTGAGAGGGTTTGATCTTAGGGAAGATGATGGAGAAGAACCTCAACAAATCAACCACAACACTGTTTTTACTGTTCAACAAGTCAATCATAGCAAGAAAAATAACATAGGGGTAGAGGAAACTTCTATAGAGGTAGAGGAAACATGAACTACTACTCAATAGGTAGGGGTTTTAGAGCAGTTAGACAAATCTCTAACCAACAGCCTACTCAAAACACTGCAAATCCCTCAAAAGAGAAGCAAGACTCTGCTGCTTGTCAGATCTATGGGAGAAACAACTATAATGCACTCAAATATTTCTATCGATGAGATTTTTCATACCAAGCTGAAGATGGCTTGCCTCAAGCCTTAGCATATGTCAACTTAAATGGTCCCAACAATGTAGACAACGCAGTCTATGTGGATTTTAGAGCAAGTACTCATATGACAAACTCCTCAGGTAAACTATCTGATCTAAAACCTTATGAAAGATATGATAAGATAGTAGTTAAAAATGGAAATGAACCCTATATTGCATGCATTGGCAGTGGTAGCGTATATGGCTTAAAATTAAAAGAGGTACTGGTTATTCCTGAACTTAAGAAGAAACTCTTATCAGTAAACAAGCTAACCAAAGACAATTATTGTACAATTGAGTTTGATGAATTGAATTTCTATGTAAAGGACAAGAAAAAAGGGAAGCAACTAGCCAAGGGATCTAGAAGGGGAGATATTTATACATTAGAAGGTAACAATCCACTAGTATTGACAACAACGTAGGCAAGAAGGAATAGCTTTAGTTCTAGTTATATTTGGCATGCTCGACTTGGGCATCCAAATTCTAAGTATTTAGAAGTTTTAGACAGAAATAAGTGTATCAATATCACTTGTTGGAATAAAAATCCTACTATTTGTGTTAGTTGTCAAATGGGTAAAGGTTTTAAATTACCTATTGGTTTGAAAAATAAAGTTGAAAAAAATCTTTGCTAAAAATTCATTGTGATATATGGGGTCCTGCACCTATTGAGTCTTCAAAACATATGAGATTTTATGCACTATTTATGGATGATCATAGTAGATACACATGGATTTATCTATTAAGAAGAAAATCAAACTTCTTTGAAGTGTTTATTAAGTTCCAAAAGATGGTTGAAAAATAGTTAACTAAAAATATTAAAATATTCTAATGTGATGGAGATGGTGAATTCTCTAGTTCACAATTCATTAATCACTTGGAAAATTGTGTTATTGTTAGACACATTTCCTGTCCAAACAGAATGGTATTGCAGAAAGAAACATAGGCATGTAGTAGAAACTGGTCTAACTCTATTGTTCCATGCTAAATTGCCTTTGTTTCTATGGACAGAAGCCTTCCTTACAACTATTTTTCAAATAAATAGGCTACCATCTTCAGCTCTTAAGAAGGAAACACCTTTTCATAAACTTCATGAAACACACCCTGACTATTAAAGCTTGAAAGTATTTGGGTGTAGATGTTTTCTTTAAATCAAAAGAAGCAATAAATTCTCTCCAAAGATATATCCATGTGTTTTCATTGGTTATAACAGCCTCCAAAAGGGATACAAATGTTACTATCCATCCATAAGAAGGGTATTCATATCAAGACTTGTTGTCTTTGATGAACTAACTCTATCTTATGTGCAAAAAAATAACAACACTTCTACAGGATCAATTGATTTTGCCATACTTTTTAAACTTTTCTCAGAATCCAAGAAGTCAGGCAGTTTATTAGCAAGTAAGAATTCTGACTCATCAAATCCTTATCCTGTACCTATTTTGGATAACACTTCAGGGGAACTTATATCAGCTATACCAACACTTGAATTACTAGCACTAGAAAAGTCTCAACATGACATTGTGGAATTACCAACTCCTACAAAAGATCAATATCGGGCAAACTCTTCAAATGAGGTGCATGTAGATGACAAGTTACAGATGAGTGATAACTAACAATTACCAAAGAAGTCTTACATTGTAGATCCAAAGGGAATTCAACGTGAGGTTGATTCCTAAAAGTTTTTCCCTAATCAAGAATCAACTCAAGAACCTGTTTCAACTCTAACTGTACCAGTTGAACATTTTATGATTACCGGGTCAAAAGCTAAGAATCTCTCTTTATCTCATACTTCTTTATCTGCAGCCAGGTTCAACACTCTACTAAGTAAACCTAAGTCACTTAAAGAAGAACTTTGCTCTTCGCACAGGTCAACAACTATGTAGGAAGAATTACAAAAATTGCATGAAAATGAAACTTGGATTCTTATTCCTAGGACTGCCAAGATAAATGTAATAGGCTCTAAATAGGTGTATAAAATCAAAATAAGGTAAGATAGATCAATTGAAAGATATAAAGCGAGGTTAGTTGCAAAGGGTTACTCATATCTTAAAGGGATAGACTTTGAAAAAACTTTCAGACCTGTTGTAAAGGAAACTACCATCAGAGTTGTCCTATCTGTTGCAGTCACTCAACATTGGTTCATTAGACAACTAGGTGTTAGAAATGCTTTCCTATATGGACGTCTTAGAGAGGAAGTTTATATGAGTCAACCATTAGGTTTTGTTGATAACAGGTATCCAAGACATGTTTTTCAACTGCAAAAGGTATTATATGGCCTAAAACAGGCTCCTAGAGCCTAGTTTGAAAGATTCAGCACACACCTTCTCAATATTGGGTTCAAGTGTAGTAGAGTTGGCTCATTGCTATTCACTTTTCATAGCTCAATAGGAACTATATTACTACTGTTGTATGTGGATAACCTAATTATGACATGAAATAACTCAAGGTTGATGGATGAAGTTGTGAAAAAGCTGCACACTAAATTTGCGGTAAAAGACCTTGGGCAGGTGAGTTTCTTTCTTGGAGTTGAAGCTACCTATTTTCCAAATGAAATCACTTATCTCAAATAAAGTATGCATATGATCTAATCAAGAATATAGACATGAGAAAAACAAAGGCAGTACATACTCCCTTAGTTAAAAAACATAACTACAGGATGCTACTGGAGTAGCAGTTAAACCATCAGTGTATAGAAGCATTGTAGGGAGTCTACAATACCTAATACTGACCAAACTAAATATAACCTGTGCTGTAAACCTTGCAAGTCAATTCATGCAGAGTCCTAACTCTATGAATCTTCAGGCTGTTAAAATGATACTTAAATATATTAAAAGAACCATTACTCATAGTCTATGCATTACCTCCCAGTCCTTACTCAAGTTATATGGTTTTTGAGATACTGATTGGGTAAGGTGTCCAAACATAAGAAGATCTACCACTAGTTATAGCATGTATCTTGGTGCAAATTGTATATCATAGTCCTATAGAAAATAGTTGCGAGATCAAGTGCGAAAGTTGAGTATCGGGCCATAGATTCTGTAGCAGCTGAGATTACATGGTTGACTTATATACTGCAGGATATTGGTATATGTAAAAAGTCACCTCCCACACTATTTTGTGACAAATTAAGTGCACTATACATGTATACCAATCTAGTTTTGCATGACAGAGCTAAACACATTGAGCTGGATTATTATTTTGTAAGAGAAAACGTGGCTCAAGGACAGCTAGTCACTCAGTTTATGAGATCAAAAGATCAATGAGTTGATATTCACACTAAGGCTTTAACAAAGGACTCATTAATATATTTTAGAGACAAGCTAAGAGTGATCAAATAACCTATAATTAGCTTGAGGGGAAGTATTGAAGATCATGATAAGATTACTTAGAGATAAGCTCTAGTTGTTAGTGATAAGCTTCAGTAGTTAGTGTTACAACAGAACTCTAATCTTAGCTAGTTTAAAACTTATACTAGAACTCTAGTGTATATATGAGTCTACTATACCGTGTGTATATAAATACACTCTTAATGTACTATGTAAAAATCATCAATATACAAATCTCTCTTCTACATAACATCAGATTCTCACAATAAGTATGCATGAGATTGAGACTAATATTTTTACGACCCGAACCAGGGCCTAAACATAAAGGGCATCCCAAGTCCAACCAGGACTGGGGACCGCCCTCTTAACCCAACCCAACCACCTTCCACAGCCTTAGATGAGCTGAATTTGAAGCATATAACAAGACTATGTAAATGCTCTCATGAAAACTCTAGGATAGGGTTACAACCATGATCGACCCAATCGAGTCTACCACACCAAACAAACCATCGAACCATACCAAACCAAAGAGAATATCAAAACATAATATGATAATCAAACCCAAAATGTAATACGATGGAATAACCAACAATATCATCCAATGATGTTAGCCCCAACACCAATGCCAATGCTAAGATGGACACCAATACCGATCCTGCCCATACCAATCCCAGAAGTACCACAAAGCCTCTATCCAAAACAATACAAATATTCAGTTAGGACATGCCCCCAACCATAGCTAAAACCAATATCCAAAATAAAAGCAAAATGTCTAAGAATGTCCATATTATGAAATGGAGCCTTTCAGAAAGATGAAAGCTCACCACTTTAATCCAAATGTTGTCCCCGATTCAATTACTATGTAGGAGGAGTCGAATGGCCAGTTCTTGCATAACGTGGGTATACAGCCGCAAGTAGACGAGTTAACGCATGAACGCTAGCATGTATGTCAGGATAAGGATAAAGTAATGCCATTTAAACAACCAAGTAAAACCATCCATGATACATACAACCATACGTATATATATAAGTATCAGGAAAGGGATTCCATGTTTAGCATGCATTTAAAATCTTTTACCTGGGTTGTATAACCTTACTATTTAACCACACCCATAGTTCGTACGGGTTTAACTTCCCCTGCTAAAAGAGTCCCAGTACGTGTAGCCGCATGACCAAGAAAT